>NC_086445.1:213422097-213722097 GCF_028390025.1 Pseudophryne corroboree
AGAGTAAAAGTTTTGATAGTTTTATTATTTTCAGTGAGTCCTGCTGGCAACAGGCTCACTGCAACGAGGGACCTAGGGGAGAAGAAGTGAACTCACCTGCGTGCAGGATGGATTTGCTTCTTAGGCTACTGGACACTAGCTCCAGAGGGACGATCACAGGTACAGCCTGGATGGGTCACCGGAGCCGCGCCGCCGACCCCCTTGCAGATGCCGAAGTAAGAAGAGGTCCAGAAACCGGCGGCTGAAGGCTTTTCAGTCTTCATGAGGTAGCGCACAGCACTGCAGCTGTGCGCCATTGCGCTCAGGCACACTTCACACCGGCGGTCACTGAGGGTGCAGGGCGCTGGGGGGGGCGCCCTGGGCAGCAATGTTAATACCTTTCTGGCTAAAAAGAATACATCACATATAGTCCATGAGGCTATATGGATGTATTTCACCCCTGCCAGGTCTCAGAAAAACCGGGAGAAGAGCCCGCCGGAATAGGGGGCGGGGCCTATCTCCTCAGCACACAGCGCCATTTTCCTACACAGCTCCGCTGCTAGGAAGGCTCCCAGGCTTCTCCCCTGCACTGCACTACAGAAACAGGGTAAAAAACAGAGAGGGGGGGCATTTTTTGGCGATATTATATATATTTAAGCAGCTATAAGGAAACAACACTTATATAAGGTTGTTCCTATATAATTATAGCGCTTTGGTGTGTGCTGGCAAACTCTCCCTCTGTCTCCCCAAAGGGCTAGTGGGGTCCTGTCTTCTATCAGAGCATTCCCTGTGTGTCTGCTGTGTGTCGGTACGTGTGTGTCGACATGTATGAGGACGATGTTGGTGTGGAGGCGGAGCAATTGCCGGTAATGGTGATGTCACCCTCTAGGGAGTCGACACCGGAATGGATGGCTTTGTTTATGGAATTACGTGATAATGTCAGCACGCTGCAAAAGTCGGTTGACGACATGAGACGACCGGCAAACCAGTTAGTACCTGTACAGGCGTCTCAAACACCGTCAGGGGCTGTAAAACGCCCTTTGCCTCAGTCGGTCGACACAGACCCAGACACGGACACCGAATCTAGTGTCGACGGTGAAGAAACGAACGTATTTTCCAGTAGGGCCACACGTTATATGATCACGGCAATGAAGGAGGCTTTGCATATCTCTGATACTGCAAGTACCACAAAAAGGGGTATTATGTGGGGTCTGAAAAAACTACCTGTAGTTTTTCCTGAATCAGAGGAATTGAATGACGTGTGTGATGAAGCGTGGGTTACCCCTGATAAAAAACTGCTAATTTCAAAGAAGTTATTGGCGTTATACCCTTTCCCGCCAGAGGTTAGGGCGCGCTGGGAAACACCCCCTAGGGTGGACAAGGCGCTCACACGTTTATCCAAACAAGTGGCGTTACCGTCTCCTGATACGGCCGCCCTCAAGGATCCAGCTGATAGGAGGCTGGAAAATACTCTAAAAAGTATATACACACATACTGGTGTTATACTGCGACCAGCAATCGCCTCAGCCTGGATGTGCAGTGCTGGGGTGGCTTGGTCGGATTCCCTGACTGAAAATATTGATACCCTGGATAGGGACAGTATTTTATTGACTATAGAGCAATTAAAGGATGCATTCCTTTATATGCGAGATGCACAGAGGGATATCTGCACTCTGGCATCAAGAGTAAGTGCGATGTCCATATCTGCCAGAAGAAGTCTATGGACACGACAGTGGTCAGGCGATGCGGATTCCAAACGGCATATGGAAGTATTGCCGTATAAAGGGGAGGAATTATTTGGGGTCGGTCTATCGGATTTGGTAGCCACGGCAACAGCCGGGAAGTCCACCTTTTTACCTCAAGTCCCCTCCCAGCAGAAAAAGACGCAGTCTTTTCAGCCGCAGTCCTTTCGTTCCTAGAAGAACAAGCGAGCAAAAGGACATTCATATTTGCCCCGAGGCAAAGGAAAGGGTAAGAGACTGCAGCAAGCAGCCCCTTCCCAGGAGCAGAAGTCCTCCCCGGCTTCTGCAAAGGCCTCAGCATGACGCTGGGACCTTACAAGCGGACTCAGGGGCGGTGGGGGGTCGCCTCAAGAATTTCAGCGCACAGTGGGCTCACTCGCAGGTGGACCCCTGGATCCTGCAGGTAGTATCTCAGGGTTACAGGTTGGAATTCGAGAAGTCTCCCCCTCGCCGGTTCCTAAAATCTGCTTTGCCAACGTCTCCCTCAGACAGGGCGACGGTATTGGAAGCCATTCACAAGCTGTATTCTCAGCAGGTGATAATCAAGGTACCCCTTCTACAACAGGGAAAGGGGTATTACTCCACGCTATTTGTGGTACCGAAGCCGGACGGCTCGGTAAGACCTATTCTAAATCTGAAATCTCTGAACCTGTACATACAAAAATTCAAGTTCAAGATGGAGTCACTCAGAGCAGTGATAGCGAATCTGGAAGAAGGGGATTTTATGGTGTCCTTGGACATCAAGGATGCTTACCTTCATGTCCCAATTTGCCCTTCACACCAAGGGTACCTCAGGTTCGTGGTACAAAACTGTCATTATCAGTTTCAGACGCTGCCGTTTGGATTGTCCACGGCACCCAGGGTCTTTACCAAGGTAATGGCCGAAATGATGATCCTTCTTCGAAGAGAAGGCGTATTAATTATCCCTTACTTGGACGATCTCCTGATAAGGGCAAGATCCAGAGAACAGCTGGAGGTCGGAGTAGCACTAACTCAAGTAGTGCTCCAACAGCACGGGTGGATTCTGAATTTTCCAAAATCCCAACTGATCCCGACGACACGTCTGCTGTTCCTAGGGATGATTCTGGACACTGTTCAGAAAAAGGTATTTCTTCCGGAGGAGAAAGCCAGGGAGTTATCCGAACTCGTCAGGAACCTCCTAAAACCAGGGACAGTGTCTGTGCATCAATGCACAAGAGTCCTGGAAAAAAGGGTCTCTCTGCTATGGTGGTTGCAGAGTGCTCATCTGTTAGAGGGCCGCAGATTCGGCATACAGAACTGGGTCCTAGTGACCACGGATGCCAGCCTGAGAGGCTGGGGAGCGGTCACACAAGGAAGAAACTTCCAGGGCGTGTGGTCAAGCCTGGAAACGTCTCTTCACATAAATATACTGGAACTAAGAGCAATCTACAATGCTCTAAGCCTGGCAAACCCTCTGCTTCAGGGTCAGCCGGTGTTGATCCAGTCGGACAACATCACGGCAGTCGCCCACGTAAACAGACAGGGCGGCACAAGAAGCAGGAGGGCAATGGCAGAGACTGCAAGGATTCTTCGCTGGGCGGAAAATCATGTGATAGCACTGTCAGCAGTGTTCATCCCGGGAGTGGACAACTGGGAAGCAGACTTCCTCAGCAGACACGATCTTCACCCGGGAGAGTGGGGACTTCATCCAGAAGTCTTCCACATGATTGTAGTCCATTGGGAAAGACCAATGGTGGACATGATGGCGTCCCGCCTCAACAAAAAACTGGACAGGTATTGCGCCAGGTCAAGAGACCCTCAGGCAATAGCTGTGGACGCTCTGGTAACACCATGGGTGTACCAGTCAGTGTATGTGTTTCCTCCTCTGCCTCTCATACCCAAGGTACTGAGAATTATACGGCAAAGGGGAGTAAGAACGATACTAGTGGCTCCGGACTGGCCAAGAAGGACTTGGTACCCGGAACTTCGGGAGATGCTCACGGAAGATCCGTGGCCTCTACCTCTAAGAAGGGATCTGCTTCAGCAGGGACCGTGTCTATTCCAAGACTTACCGCGGCTGCGTTTGACGGCATGGCGGTTGAACGCCGGATCCTAGGGAAAAAGGCATTCCGGAGGAGGTCATCCCTACCCTGGTCAAAGCCAGGAAGGAGGTGACTGCACAACATTATCACCGCATTTGGAGAAAATATGTTGCATGGTGTGAGGCCAGGAAGGCCCCGACAGAAGAATTTCAACTGGGTCGATTCCTACATTTCCTGCAAACAGGATTATCTATGGGCCTCAAATTAGGGTCCATTAAGGTTCAAATTTCGGCCCTGTCGATTTTCTTCCAGAAAGAATTGGCTTCAGTTCCTGAAGTCCAGACTTTTGTAAAAGGAGTACTACATATACAGCCCCCGGTTGTGCCCCCAGTGGCACCGTGGGATCTCAATGTAGTTTTGGATTTTCTCAAATCCCATTGGTTTGAGCCACTCAAATCGGTAGATTTGAAATATCTTACATGGAAAGTAACCATGCTACTGGCCCTGGCTTCAGCCAGGAGAGTGTCGGAATTGGCGGCTTTATCGTATAAAAGCCCATATCTAATTTTCCATTCGGACAGGGCAGAATTGAGGACGCGTCCTCATTTTCTGCCTAAGGTGGTATCAGCGTTTCACCTGAACCAGCCTATTGTGGTGCCTGCGGCTACTAGCGATTTGGAGGATTCCAAGTTGCTGGACGTTGTCAGAGCATTGAAAATATATATTTCAAGGACGGCTGGAGTCAGAAAATCTGACTCGCTGTTTATACTGTATGCACCCAACAAGCTGGGTGCTCCTGCTTCTAAGCAGACGATTGCTCGTTGGATTTGTAGCACAATTCAACTGGCACATTCTGTGGCAGGCCTGCCACAGCCTAAATCTGTCAATGCCCACTCCACAAGGAAGGTGGGCTCATCTTGGGCGGCTGCCCGAGGGGTCTCGGCATTACAACTCTGCCGAGCAGCTACGTGGTCAGGGGAGAACACGTTTGTAAAATTCTACAAATTTGATACCCTGGCTAAGGAGGACCTGGAGTTCTCTCATTCGGTGCTGCAGAGTCATCCGCACTCTCCCGCCCGTTTGGGAGCTTTGGTATAATCCCCATGGTCCTGACGGAGTCCCCAGCATCCACTAGGACGTCAGAGAAAATAAGAATTGACTCACCGGTAATTCTATTTCTCGTAGTCCGTAGTGGATGCTGGGCGCCCATCCCAAGTGCGGATTGTCTGCAATACTTGTACATAGTTATTGTTACAAAAAAATCGGGTTGTTTATTGTTGTGAGCCATCTTTTCAGAGGCTCCTACGTTATCATACTGTTAACTGGGTTCAGATCACAAGTTGTACGGTGTGATTGGTGTGGCTGGTATGAGTCTTACCCGGGATTCAAAATCCTTCCTTATTGTGTACGCTCGTCCGGGCACAGTATCCTAACTGAGGCTTGGAGGAGGGTCATAGGGGGAGGAGCCAGTACACACCACCTAGTGGTCAAACTTTTAAATTTTGTGCCCTGTCTCCTGCGGAGCCGCTATTCCCCATGGTCCTGACGGAGTCCCCAGCATCCACTACGGACTACGAGAAATAGAATTACCGGTGAGTAAATTCTTATTTTTTTGAATATTCACTTTAACATCCTTAGGGCGGTATTCAATTCTTTCCACACCATTTTTGCTGATGGGCGTGGTACAGAGGTGTCCTCTTACAACTTTGCTCCCTGATGCGTTACACATAACGTGTGAGTGCCGCGTGACTCGGTAGTGCAGAGGTGGTTTTTTTGCGTCTTTTGCAGCAAAAATACATCTTAGACGCAATAGGATGCACAAGCAACTTCTGCTGATTAAAATGATATGCAGCATGCTTACATTCTGTGTGTAATTGCGGCTCTATCTGCATACAAAATGGTGTCGGAGCGGCTATACGGGCGCTTGCAGTGTCCGCCCGCATCGCTGCTCATCTTGTAAGACAAAAAAAAATTAAAAGAAAGTAAATCAGGGCTGATTTGCCCAGCACCAAAGAATAAAAACTTGGGTTGGGGGCGGGATATAGGGGACAGGGAGGCTGGGGCATGCTGGGAAGAATAACTCTGGTGCCTGCCTCGCTCCCTATCCAACCTATACCCAGTGAATGAATCCTGTACCCCCTAGTGGACAAAAAAGAAATATCATTTAAATACCACCCATAGAATGGTTATATCAACATATCAAACCGTAGCTTCTAAATAAAAATCCATTGGTAGAAATTAAAAGTCAAAATAAGATAATCATAAAATGAGTACTTAGGCAGCTTACCTGGGGGGCATTGCAGACAGAACATTCCAGCAGGTAAGCGTCCTTATCTATTATCTATACTATCCGACCAGCTCACCTGTATAATATTACACATAGTAGCGATTTGCCTTCTACGTCATGCTAACCTCTGCACCATTTACCTCTGCCCGGGGAGCTATATGTTCACATGTCTTCTCACAGATGTATTTGTACACTAAACATACAGGACTTGATTGGAATATTTTCTTTTAAGCAGCAAAACCTAAAACTTTCAGCAGAGCCGTACCCCCTGGCCTGACATCGGGCTGCTAAGGTTATATAGCTTTGCAAAACGAAGATACTGTTCTGACATCGAATTTAATGCCTGTGTTTGGCCAACCAGTCTGCCAATGAATCGTTGAAGGGTCTCTCATTGTATTTTGTCTGAACAAGTAGCGCAGCAGCAGCAGCAGCAGTTGTAGGTACATTCCAGTATACAGAAAAAATCGGCTTCTTTTTGAAGATTTTGTGAATGGGAAAATAAACAATACGGTCACAGTGACAGGAATATGGGGGTTATTCAGAGTTGGTCGCAGATTTTGCAATCTTAGCAAAATCTGTGACCACTTAGATCACATGCTGGGGGCCGCCCAGCTTGTGTGGCGCCTCCCCGTGATGCGATCGCAATTCAATTGCAATCGCATTGCAAAAGCTTCAAATCGCAGGAAACGCAGGCAACATCATCGGGCCGCCCAGAAAAAATTGGATTGTTGAAATCGCATAGACACACACTCTCTTTCCTTGCACCCTGTACCTGTCCTCCCAGCCTCTTTAAAAAATATTGGCAAATATGCTGCATATATCGGCTATTTAGCAGTTCTGGGCACTTATGAAATATTCCTACGTATTATGGGGTCAGTTCAGTTAGAAGTGACCTAATTGTGACTGCAAGTGAAAGTAGCTATATGCCGCACAAATCCACAAAACTAGGCTGAGATCAGACCATGAGGGAGGGTGAGCTGCAGTACTGTTTCCACGCTGTTAAAACGGCAAGTCACCCTCCTCACATCTAATTGAATTGACCCCTAGATGTGAACATACCAAGGATTGGCAGATGACAGTTGTCAGTGTTGCTCGAGATCTACAGGGCTCTTGGTTGTCTGACTGCTGACAGGAGGTTGCCACTGGCTCTAGTGACTTTACAGCAGGAAGTATATGGCGGAGAGGAAGCCGCAGATTTATAGTTGATCATCTCGGTAATGGTAGGAAAATTAATAATTATACATTCAATTTGGCTTTTACTTTATCTAATATTCTATGCTGATAAGGGATATCAACAAATTCATTATTCATTAAATACTTCTATACAGTATGCACTTAATTTACACGTAAATAAAATGGGTTACAGTTCTGCTTCATAACTTTTTATTTTAAGGTTGTTATGAGGTATATTGTTAGCTGGGGATATTTCTAAGATAGATACAGCTTGTAGACTTTAGCATATCAGCTGGCCGGAATGGTGTTACTTGGCATTATTATCCAGCCAATCAAACACATGCATGCAGTCAAACATGTTCTAGCAGCCATTGGCATAATGGTGTTTAAATTCAGCTAGAGAGCGTTAGAGAAATTTGTATTTTTATGTTTATAGAAAATCAAGATATCCCCATTGTAAAGGGACTGTGCCAGGAAAAAATATATTTGTCCAGTTATGCTTGGGACAGGTTTTGAAAGAAAAGGGTATTGGGAACCGCACAAGTACAATATTTGAACAGATAATGACCTCTGAAAAACTGAATTATTCCTGAATTGCTTCTCAATACAGCAAACATATGTAATTGGAAAAATTATAGTCCCTGTACATATTCTTGTTGCTTTCAGTGGTGCTCCCTTGAGTCAAAAAATGGTTAACAGAAAAATAACCAAACAGAGAGGTGTTTGGAAAGTAGACTCTTTTTTGGGAGCACTCTAATTCAGAGGTTTATGGTTATAACATCACTGGTAAAATCGATTTTATTAGATAGTATTTTAAAGTTGAATTTAAGGAGTACAAATATAAGAGTGAATTAGCCTCGCGAACATATGAACGTAAAATTTCTCTATCGTCCTAGTGGATGCTGGGGTTCCTGAAAGGACCATGGGGAATAGCGGCTCCGCAGGAGACAGGGCACAAAAAGTAAAGCTTTACGATCAGGTGGTGTGTACTGGCTCCTCCCCCTATGACCCTCCTCCAAGCCTCAGTTAGATTTTTGTGCCCGGCCGAGAAGGGTGCAATCTAGGTGGCTCTCCTAAAGAGCTGCTTAGAAAAGTTTAGCTTAGGTTTTTTATTTTACAGTGAGTCCTGCTGGCAACAGGATCACTGCAACGAGGGACTTAGGGGAGAAGAAGTGAACTCACCTGCGTGCAGGATGGATTGGCTTCTTGGCTACTGGACATCAGCTCCAGAGGGACGATCACAGGTACAGCCTGGATGGTCACCGGAGCCTTGCCGCCGGCCCCCTTGCAGATGCTGAAGTAAGAAGAGGTCCAGAATCGGCGGCAGAAGACTCCTCAGTCTTCTAAAGGTAGCGCACAGCACTGCAGCTGTGCGCCATTTTCCTCTCAGCACACTTCACACGGCAGTCACTGAGGGTGCAGGGCGCTGGGAGGGGGGCGCCCTGGGAGGCAAATGAAAACCTATTTTGGCTAAAAATACCTCACATATAGCCTCCGGAGGCTATATGGAGATATTTAACCCCTGCCAGAATCCGTTAAGAGCGGGAGACGAGGCCGCCGAAAAAGGGGCGGGGCCTATCTCCTCAGCACACAGCGCCATTTTCCCTCACAGAAAGGCTGGAGGGAAGGCTCCCAGGCTCTCCCCTGCACTGCACTACAGAAACAGGGTTAAAACAGAGAGGGGGGGCACTAATTTGGCGTTAGAAATATATAATAAAGATGCTATAAGGGAAAACACTTATATAAGGTTGTCCCTATATAATTATAGCGTTTTTGGTGTGTGCTGGCAAACTCTCCCTCTGTCTCTCCAAAGGGCTAGTGGGTCCTGTCCTCTATCAGAGCATTCCCTGTGTGTGTGCTGTGTGTCGGTACGTGTGTGTCGACATGTATGAGGACGTTGTTGGTGAGGAGGCGGAGCAATTGCCTGTAATGGTGATGTCACTCTCTAGGGAGTCGACACCGGAATGGATGGCTTATTTAGGGAATTA
The DNA here is from genome assembly GCF_028390025.1 of Pseudophryne corroboree. Classification (NCBI taxonomy): domain Eukaryota; kingdom Metazoa; phylum Chordata; class Amphibia; order Anura; family Myobatrachidae; genus Pseudophryne; species Pseudophryne corroboree. The sequence goes on from NC_086445.1 coordinate 213,431,270, forward strand.
CGTGATAATGTCAACACGCTGCAAGGTCGGTTGACGACATGAGACGGCCGACAAACAATTAGTACCGGTCCAGACGTCTCAAAAACACCGTCAGGGGTTTTTAAAACGCCCGTTTACTTTAGTCGGTCGACACAGACACAGACAGGGACACTGAATCCAGTGTCGACGGTGAATAAACAAACGTATTCCTTATTAGGGCCACACGTTAAAGGCAATGAAGGAGGTGTTACATATTTCTGATACTACAAGTACCACAAAAGAGGGTATTATGTGGGATGTGAAAAAACTACCGTAGTTTTTCCTGAATCAGATAAATTAAATAAAGTGTGTGATGATGCGTGGGTTCCCCCCGATAGAAAATTAGGGGCGGTATACCCTTTCCCGCCAGAAGTTAGGGCGCGTTGGGAAACACCCCTTAGGGTGGCTAAGGCGCTCACACGCTTATCAAAACAAGTGGCGGTACCGTCTATAGATAGGGCCGTCCTCAAGGACCAGCTGACAGGAGGCTGGAAAATATCATAAAAAGTATATACACACATACTGGTGTTATACTGCGACCAGCGATCGCCTCAGCCTGGATGTGCAGAGCTGGGGTGGCTTGGTCGGATTCCCTGACTAAAAATATTGATACCCTTGACAGGGACAGTATTTTATTGACTATAGAGCATTTAAAGGATGCATTTCTATATATGCGAGATGCACAGAGGGATATTTGCACTCTGGCATCAAGAGTAAATGCGATGTCCATATCTGCCAGAAGATGTTATGGACACGACAGTGGTCAGGTGATGCAGATTCCAAACGGCACAAAGGTGTATTGCCGTATAAAGGAAGAGGAGTTATTTGGGGTCGGTCCATCGGACCTGGTGGCCACGGCAACTGCTGGAAAATCCACCGTTTTTACCCTAAGTCACATCTCTGCAGAAAAAGACACCGTCTTTTCAGCCTCAGTCCTTTCGTCCCTATAAGATCATATCTGCCCAGGGATAGAGGAAAGGGAAGAAGACTGCAGCAGGCAGCCCATTCCCAGGAACAGAAGCGTTCCACCGCTTCTGACAAGTTCTCAGCATGGCGCTGAGACCGTACAGGACCCCTGGATCCTACAAGTAGTATCCCAGGGGTACAGATTGGAATGTCGAGACGTTTCCCCTTCGCAGGCTCCTGAAGTCTGCTTTACCAAGGTCTCCCTCCGACAAGGAGGCAGTATGGGAAAAAATTCACAAGCTGTATTCCCAGCAGGTGATAATTAAATTACCTCTCCTACTACAAGAAAAGGGGTATTATTCCACACTATATTGTGGTACTGAAGCCAGAAGGCTAGGTGAGACTTATTCTAAAAAATTTTTGAACACTTACAAAGGTTCAAATCAAGATGGAGTCACTCAGAGCAGTGATAACGAACCAGGAAGAAGGGGACTATATAGTGTCCCGGGACATCAGGGATGCTTACCTCTATGTCCCAAATTTGCCCTTCTCACTAAGGGTACCTCAGGTTCGTGGTGCAGAACTGTCACTATCAGTTTCAGACGCTGCCGTTTGGATTGTCCACGGCACCCCGGGTCTTTACCAAGGTAATGGCCGAAATGATGATTCTTCTTCGAAGAAAAGGCGTCTTAATTATCCCTTACTTGGACGATCTCCTGATAAGGGCATAGTCCAGGGAACAGTTGGAGGTCGGAGTAGCACTATCTCGGATACTGCTACAACAGCACGGGTGGATTCTAAATATTCCAAAATCGCAGCTGATCCCGACGACACGTCTGCTGTGCCTAGGGATGATTCTGGACACAGTCCAGAAAAAGGTGTTTCTCCCGGAAGAGAAAGCCAGGGAGTTATCCGAGCTAGTCAGGAACCTCCTAAAAACAGTGCATCATTGCACAAGGGTCCTGGTAAAAATGGTGGCTTCCTACGAAGCAATTCTATTCGGCAGATTTCACGCAAGAACTTTTCAGTGGGATCTGCTGGACAAATGGTCCGGATCGCATCTTCAGATGCATCAGCGGATAACCCTATATCCAAGGACAAGGGTGTCTCTCCTGTGGTGGTTATAGAGTGCTCATCTTCTAGAGGGCCGCAGATTCGGCATTCAGGATTGGATGCTGGTGACCACGGAGCCCAGCCCGAGAGGCTGGGGAGCAGTCACACAAGGAAAAAAATTTCCAGGGAGTGTGATCAAGTCTGGAGACTTTTCTCCACATAAATATACTGGAGCTAAGGGTAAATTTATAATGCTCTAAGCTTAGCAAGACCTCTGCTTCAAGGTCAGCCGGTATTGATCCAGTGGGAAAAACATCACGGCAGTCGCCCACGTAAACAGACAGGGCGACACAAGAAGCAGGAGGGCAATGGCAAAAACTGCAAGGACTTTTCGCTGGGCGGAAAATCATGTGATAGCACTGTCAGCAGTGTTTCATCCCGGGAATGGAAACTGGGAAGCAGACTTCCTCAGCAGGCACGACCTCCACCCGGGAGAGTGGAAACTTCATCGGGAAGTTTTTTCCACATGATTGTAAACCGTTGGGAAATACCAAAGGTGGACATGATGGCGTCCCGTCTGAACAAAAAACGGGACAGGTATTGCGCCAGGTCAAGAGACCCTCAGGCAATAGCTGTGGACGTTCTGGTAACACCGTGGGTGTACCAGTCGGTGTATGTGTTTCCTCCTCTGCTTCTCATACCTAAGGTGCTGAGAATTATAAGACGTAGAGGAGTAAGAACAATACTCATGGCTCCGGATTGGCCAAGAAGGACTTGGTACCCGGAACTTCAAGAGATGCTTACAGAGGTCTTATGGCCTCTGCTGCTAAGAAGGGATTTGCTTCAGCAAGTACCATGTCTGTTCCAAGACTTACCGCAGCTGCGTTTGTCGGCATGGCGGTGGAACGCCGGATCCTAAGGGAAAAAGGCATTCCGGAAGAGGTCATTCCTACCCTGGTCAAAGCCAGAAAGGAGGTGACCGCACAACATTATCACCACATGTGGCGAAAATATGTTGCGTGGTGTGAGGCCAGGATGGCCCCACAAAGAAATTTCAACTCGGTCGTTTCCTGCATTTCCTGCAAACAGGAGTGTCTATGGGCCGCAAATTGGGGTCCATTAAGGTTCAAATTTCGGCCCTGTCGATTTTCTTCCAGAAAGAATTGGCTTCAGTTCCTGAAGTCCAGAAGTTTGTCAAGGGAGTATTGCATATACAACCCCCTTTTGTGCCTCCAGTGGCACTGTGGGATCTCAACGTAGTTCTGGGATTCCTCAAATCACATTGGTTTAAAACCAGTCAAATCTGTGGATTTGAAGCATCTCACATGAAAAGTGACCATGCTCTTGGCCCTGGCCTGGACCAGGCGAGTGTCAAATTGGTGTTTTTTTCTCAAAAAAGCCCATATCTGTTTGTCCATTCGGACAGGGCAGAGCTGCGGACTCGTCCCCAGTCTCTCCCTAAGGTGGTGTCAGTGTTTCACCTGAACCAGCTTATTGTGGTGCCTTGCACCTACTAGGGACTTGGAGGACTCCAAGTTGCTAGATGTTGTCAGGGCCCTGAAAATATGTTCCAGGACGGCTGGAGTCAGGAAAACTGACTTGCTGTTATCCTGTATGCACCCAACAAACTGGGTGCTCTTGCTTCTAAGCAGACTATTGCTAGTTGGATGTGTAATACAATTCAGCTTGCACATTCTGTGGCAGGCCTGCCACAGCCAAAATATGTAAATGCCCATTCCACAAGGAAGGTGGGCTCATCTTGGGCGGCTGCCCGAGGGGTCTCGGCTTTACAACTTTGCCGAGCGGTTATTTAGTCAGGGGCAAACACGTTTGTAAAATCCTACAAATTTGATACCCTGGCTAAGGAGGACCTGGAGTTCTCTCATTCGGTGCTGCAGAGTCATCCGCACTCTCCCGCCCGTTTGGGAGCTTTGGTATTATCCCCATGGTCCTTTCAGGAACCCCAGCATTCACTAGGACGATAGAGAAAATAAGAATTTACTTACCGATAATTCTATTTCTCGGAGTCCGTAGTGGATGCTGGGCGCCCATCCCAAGTGCGGATTGTCTGCAATACTTGTACATAGTTACAAAAATCGGGTTATTATTGTTGTGAGCCATCTTTTCAGAGGCTCCGCTGTTATCATACTGTTAACTGGGTTCAGATCACAGGTTGTACAGTGTGATTGGTGTGGCTGGTATGAGTCTTACCCGGGATTCAAAATCCTTCCTTATTGTGTACGCTCGTCCGGGCACAGTACCTAACTGAGGCTTGGAGGAGGGTCATAGGGGGAGGAGCCAGTACACACCACCTGATCGTAAAGCTTTACTTTTTGTGCCCTGTCTCCTGCGGAGCCGCTATTCCCCATGGTCCTTTCAGGAACCCCAGCATCCACTACGGACTCCGAGAAATAGAATTATCGGTAAGTAAATTCTTATTATTGATCATAAGTGATCACAATATCACAATTTACTAATTGCCGGAAATTAATAACTGTGGTACCAAAAATAATATTACATTACATATTATTCCTCATGTAGAGTGTGACCATCATTTGTTCTGCATATATCCATTATGGATCATTTGGGTCGCAGAGAATTAAATCATTGGTCATGTAAAAAAGTATACCTTGTGGCATTGGTCTAGGTGACAATCTATTCGGGAAATTACTGTATGTCCACATTGGTAAATTATTTTAGAAATATGAGGCACAAGGCACAAATGCCTTATGGGTGTATGGCATTTGTGCCTTGTGCCTCATATTTCTAAAATAATTTACCAATGTGGACATACAGTAATTTCATTAAATTATTTTAGAAATATGAGGCACAAGGCACAAATGCCTTATGGGTGCATGGCATTTGTGCCTTGTGCCTCATATTTCTAAAATAATTTACCAATGTGGACATACAGTAATTTCATTACTAACACATAGGTGACTAAAAAAGGCGAGTTCAATATTTGCGGTCATACCTCACTGGAGATGCCCAATCTCTTCTGACCTTGGAAGCTAAGCAGTGAAAGGCCGGGTCAGTAACAGGATGGGAGACCACCTTTGAACACCCTGGTACTGCAAGAAATTGACTCCCGAATAGATTGTCACCTAGACCAATGCCACAAGGTATACTTTTTTAGATGACCAATGATTTAATTCTATGCGACCCAAATGATCCATAATGGATATATGCAGAACAAATGATGGTCACACTCTACATGAGGAATAATATGTAATGTTATATTATTTTTGGTACCACAGTTATTAATTTCCGGCAATTAGTAAATTGTGATATTGTGATCACTTATGATCAATATTTTACGTTCATATGTTCGCGAGGCTAATTCACTCTTATATTTGTACTCCTTAAATTCAACTTTAAAATACTATCTAATAAAATCGATTTTACCAGTGATGTTATAACCATAAACCTCTGAATTAGAGTGCTCCCAAAAAAGAGTCTACTTTCCAAACACCTCTCTGTTTGGTTATTTTTCATGCTTGGGACAGGGGAAGGTAGATGTAAGACATAGTTTTATGTTATCCCCCATAACAAAAAGCTTTCTTCCTGATACCTTAAGGTGGGTACACACTTGACGATACGCTTCATGAGCTATATCGCCTAGTGTTTTCCCTACCCTCCTGGCCAACCGATGTGGGGGTAATTCTGAGTTGATCGCAGCAGGAACTTTGTTAGCAGTTGGGCAAAACCATGTGCACTGCAGGGGAGGCAGATATAACATGTGCAGAGAGAGTTAGATTTGGGTGTGGTGTGTTCAATCAGCAATCTAAATTGCAGTATAAAAATAAAGCAGCCAGTATTTACCCTGCACAGAAACAAAATAACCCACCCAAATCTAACTCTCTCTGCACATGTTACTCTCATAAAACATTGGGATATTTGAAAACTGGTATACTGGAAAAAGATGTAACACTGCAACCAATCAGATTGTGAATGCCGTACTTGCCTAGTTATTAGCTATCATGTAATATTAGGTGTTTTCCAGTATAATATGTTACAGTTATGTAATATGAGGAGTCACCATGTATGGGCCATGGTTCAACAACAGGGCATATTTAATTCTAATCTACATTTTAGAATTGGTTCTATTTTTTTTTTGTCTATTCATTTTTCTGTCTTATTTTCAAGGCAGCTGCCTTATGAGTTTTAGCTCGTGTTTAGCCCTTTCTGCCAATGAGGTAACAGCTGTGCATGGTGTGGCTGCCCTGCTGTTGCAATGCTCTGTAAAGGAATAATTACTATTAGATATGTTGTATCATTTTCCAGCTGCTCTCTTTGCGCATGGTTGTACTGCCAATAATGATTTTGTGTAGAGAACATTCCATACCTACCTGAAGAGTCTTGTTCCCCTTCGGGGTAATGGTTCTTGTTGTTATGTAAAAAGTGCCCGGAGTCTGTTCTTTCTTTAATAATTGCTACGGATGTTTGTTATCCTATGAACGCTGTCATGTCGTTAGCAGTCACAGTTTCTTCCAAAGTTATAGAATGTTTCATCTATACTTTGTTGTTTGAAAGTACATTTTGCTTTTATTAGAACTTGAAGCTAGAAAGTTAATATGCTAGTATATGAATAACAAGATGACTAAAATAAAACCGCACACACTGGGCCGCTTGGAATCGGAGACATCTGACACTATATCCTGTAAAATTGTCCCTGATGTGTATATATCTGTATTTAGTGACCCTTCTTCCAGCTCCCTAAATTTAGCTTGTTATTGTATAATCAAACACAAAAACATTTTAGGCTCTTGGAAATGTTACCAACTACTCAATAACATTGTTACTAGCTACCCGGTGATGGGGTTGCTTGCACTACCCGGTAATGTGGTTGCTAGTGCTACCCGGTAATGTGGTTGCTAGTGCTACCCGGTAATGTGGTTGCTAGTGCTACCCGGTGATGTGGTTGCTAGTGCTACCCGGTAATGTGGTTGCTAGTGCTACCCGGTAACGTGGTTGCTATAATTTCCCAGTGATGATGTTACTAGTGCTACCCAGTGACATTGTTACTAGCATTACCCCGTGATGTGTATTTCCATCCTAACTTATATTGCTGGAGAAGATACCATTATTAGTTTGACTTTGATACTCCTCTAAAGAAATTAACCGTAGCGATCAAATGTATTAAACATATAGAACTGGAATGAGTTTTCCCTACTTTAGTTAATAGACATAATGCGAGCATGCTAGATATTATAAGGAAAAAAATGAAGCATGGCAGGAAGTATTTATTAGCAAAAAGAAACATTGTTCAGAAGAATATAGTGTAGAAACTCCCAGAAAAGGAAGTGACGGTACTATAATTAGGAGCTTATTACGATGGATAGGCTATCACCACTTCAATCCATTTTAAATGCAGCTGCGAGGCTAATCTTCCTCGCCAGACGTTCTTCATCTGCTGATCCGCTCTGTCAGTCCCTCCATTGGTTACCGGTATTCTACCGTGTCAAATATAAAATACTTTTACTTACATACAAGGCTATTAACCAAACTGCACCATCATACATCTCCTCACTCATCTCAAAATATCTCCCTACCAGACCTCTCCGCTCTGCACAAGATCTGCGTCTCTCATCCACATGCATTACCTGTTCCCTCTCAAAATTACAGGACTTTACCCGGGCTTCACCCACTCTGTGGAATGCACTCCCACGCACAATAAGACTCTCCTCTAGTCTCCAAACCTTTAAACGTTCTCTGAAAACTCATCTCTTCAGACAAGCCTACCAAATTTCAGACCCACACACATAACCTTCACAGCTTCCCTATCAAGTTACATCCCCTCTGTACAGTCCACATAAACTCACATTTTGTCTTCCAACATTGCTGGGTGATCATATCATATAAGAACCTAGCAACCTGGGGAACCATTATGTGACAGGTAGCATCTATCCTTGTGTATCAATGCCTATTTCCCTATAGATTGTAAGCTTGCGAGCAGGGCCTTCCTACCTCTGTCTGTCTGTCTGTCTTTGCCCAGTTTTGTTCTATAATTGTTGTTCTAATTGTAAAGCGCAACGGAATATGCTGCGCTATATAAGAAACTGCTAATAAATAAATAAATAAATAAATAAATATAGTACAGCAGGTAATTAGGTTTGAAGCTGATACTCCCAATACTTTTGTGTCTTTGTTAGTCATTTAATAGCGTATACATACAGCCTATTTCAGCAAGAACAAATATATCAGCATCTAGGTCTAGGCTATGGGGTAGATGTACTAAGCAGTGTAAAGAGTGGAGAAGTTGCTCATGGCAACCAATCAGCTGCCTTGTATAATTTTATAATATGCAAATTTTAAATGTTACTTCAAAGCTGATTGGTTGCCATGGGGAACTTCTCCACTCTTTTCACTGCTTAGTACATCTCCCCCTATATATACAGCTCGTTCTGTAGTACTTTATTAATCCCACAGGTATGCGGTTTGTAGTAAACAAATGGTGATTCCCAGGTAAGGTACAGGACACGTGGGTAGATTTACTAAAAGCTTCTTAAAATAAAAAGTGGCGGTGTTTCCAATGCAACCAATCAAATCATGTCTATACTTTTCTATGATGCAATAAAAGAATGATAGCTAGAATCTGATTGGTTGCTATGGGCACTACCACCACTTTTCATTTTTAGAAGCTTTAGTAACTCTACCCCATGGACTTTTAAAAAGCATCCTTTTTAAAAGCATTGGCAAAATCTTGTTCTTGGAGTGCCCAGCAGCATAGTATACTAACTATTCTATTGTACCCAGCATTAATGCTTCCACTGGTCAGAATGTGTGTATGCGTGTGGGGCAGGCCCATTCCCAACACACTTCTGGGGACTCTCTAGATTAAAGCATATTTACTGCACTTCATGAATGCTTTGTGAATGCATAACATTAATGCCTGCATTTAGAAGCCCTACGGCTATTGAGCTTTATGGGTGTTCTGGATAATTAAGCCAAGGAGAAAATAACAGGGCCCATTGTTAGGCGGGCTGAGAAAGGTGGCAGAAGGTTAATTATTCTTACACGGGAGTGTTGTCATTGAGCAGACAGGATTCCTGCAGTGTTACACTGGGGGCACATGTCATTGTATAGCGCCTATGTAGATATGCAGCGGTTTACCAGATTTTTCAGTGTGTAAGCCACAATGCATTGTATCCGCTCCACCTACCCACCAAGATTTCGGGAGACAAAAAATGACCACGATCATTCTTTAGAAGAGAATGACTTCATGTGATCCCTTGAATGAAATTCTACCTCTACATATTATAAACATAATGACTATAAAGGTTGTCAGCCCTCCGCTGCCTATTACAGTTATTTAAGTAGCTATTCCTAATCTATGCCTGCCAGCCAGGGGAGGAAAATTTCCTGCTGTTCGGCAGTTTTTCAGTTTGTGGGAAGTTACAAGTAACTGAAGGAATTTTCCCCTGCGTTTTGATCAATAGTTCTGATAATGAGCTCTTTCTGGTTTCAGAGCCTAGTTAGTACACCTGCATCAGAACATTAGGTAATCCTGCACCACCTCTGTAAGTGCTCACTACTGTGTGACAGGACTGCAATCCAGACCTCTTCATGAGAGAGCAAGGAATGCCTCAGGTGTTACATTGTTATAACAACGTGGGATAAATTTACCAAGCACCGCCTTTCAAAGCTATCAGTTTTGGCCTCTGGATTTAAAGGGCAATAATAAAAACAAAACATGCCAAGTTCTGTTTTCTATCTTTTAATTATGTTTTTTGCATCACAAGGGTTCCGTAGCGTTTTGAGAAGGGAATAAAACGGATCACAAGAAATAGAAGCATAGATTAAAGCTGGCCATACACTACACCAGTGGTTCTCAAGCTCGGTCTTCAAGGACACCCAACAGTTCATGTTTTACAGGCCTCCTCACAGAATCGCGAGTTAAATAATTAGCTCCACCTGTGGATCTTTTAAAATGTGTTAGTGAGTAATGAATACACCTTTGCAGCTGCTAGGTGACCTGGAAAACAAGAACTGTTGGTGGTCCTTGAGAACTGAGTTTGGGAACTAATGCACTTGACCAACTTTCATCCAACCCATACTTGCCTACCTGACCCTCTCCATGAGGGAGAAAATGCTCTGTTCCTGGACTTTCCTGGTAATCTATGATTGCCATCACCTGTGATGAGCTAATTAATTGATAAGAAAGGTGTTTCACCACAGGTGATGGTAATCATCAATTAAGAGGCAAGTCCAGGAACAGAGCATTTTCTCCCTCATGGAGAGGGTCAGGTAGGCAAGTATGATCCAACCATGCAACTAGCGTTGGTTGGTTGGTTGGTTGGTTGGTTGGTTGGTTGGAATGAAAATCTGGTAATGTATAACAATTAGCCGTTCTCTCCCAAACATTGGGAAACAGCTAAAATCTGTCATTCAGACAAATTAGTTCATTAGTTTGGTTACCAGATTTCCGTTCCAACCAACCAGTTGGTCTGATGTATGGCTAGCTTTATACAGAACATGTATAAAATCACAGAGATACATAATTACAGTGAGCAGTGAAGAGAGGACCTGACTCAAACAAGCTTACAATCTATAGTGGAAATACTGTAGGAGGACACATTAATACTATTGCCCATTAAACCGAGCAGTCCAAACTGCTGAAGACACAGTGGCTTTGAAAAGTGCTGTGTGGTAAATTAACCCCTTTGAGCCTTGGTTTGGTGCCTTTCCCTATATTTTCTGCATGTCCTGTTTTCATTTGTGTCACAATTGGGCTTTAGGCTTTGTAGGGCTTGTTCCTCCACTATCATACATTGTAATTCTGCAGTTTACTACTCTGTACAGGTGGTAAGACTTATCCTCTTATATTTATGTGAAAACACCTAAAAACCAATTGCAACACAGTGGGGGAGATTCAATAATGTTTTGGGGCGCTCTAAGTAATGGGCATCGAACAAAGCTATTTATTTGTTGCTCCGCTCAGGCACGAGTCCCGCAACGGCTATTTCTCTGCTCAAAGCCTCCTGAGGTGGCGGACGCAAATTGTCAAAGTCATTCTAGTGGGCGTCCCAGATGCTGTTTCGGTAGTGTGCCCAATAGGTTAGACGGCCATAGCCTCCTTACATGGCTAAAACCGATTCTTTTGGGCGCAGTAAGTAATGGATACCTGCAGCAGTTGCGCCTGACTGGCACAACAATAGATTAGCTCTGTCGGGCACCCATTACTTACTGCACCCAAAAAAAACACACTTGTCTAAGACTCCTGTTTGCAATGTAAAATAACGATGCTTTTACAGTAATGAATTTTATTTACTTTGGAAAAGTGGCAGAAAACTTGAGCAGATTAGTTTTTGCTCACGTCTATTGGCCTTTGATAACTTATTTTCTCTGACGTCCTAGTGGATGCTGGGAACTCCGAAAGGACCATGGGGAATAGCGGCTCCGCAGGAGACTGGGCACAAAAGTAAAAGCTTTAGGACTAGCTGGTGTGCACTGGCTCCTCCCCCTATGACCCTCCTCCAAGCCTCAGTTAGATTTTTGTGCCCGAACGAGAAGGGTGCAATCTAGGTGGCTCTCCTGAGCTGCTTAGAGTAAAAGTTTAAATTAGGTTTTTTATTTTCAGTGAGTCCTGCTGGCAACAGGCTCACTGCATCGAGGGACTAAGGGGAGAAGAAGCGAACTCACCTGCGTGCAGAGTGGATTGGGCTTCTTAGGCTACTGGACATTAGCTCCAGAGGGACGATCACAGGCCCAGCCATGGATGGGTCCCAGAGCCGCGCCGCCGTCCCCCTTACAGATCCAGAAGAGCAGAAGAGGTCCGGAAAATCGGCGGCAGAAGACGTCCTGTCTTCAATAAGGTAGCGCACAGCACCGCAGCTGTGCGCCATTGCTCTCAGCACTTCACACTCCGGTCACTGAGGGTGCAGGGCGCTGGGGGGGGGGGCGCCCTGAGACGCAATAAAAATACCTTAGATGGCAAAAAATACATCACATATAGCTCCTGGGCTATATGGATGCATTTAACCCCTGCCAGAATACATAGAAAAACGGGAGATAAGGCCGCCGAGAAGGGGGCGGAGCCTATCTCCTCAGCACACTGGCGCCATTTTCCCTCACAGCTCCGTTGGAGGGAAGCTCCCTGGCTCTCCCCTGCAGTCACTAGACTACAGAAAGGGTTAAAAAAGAGAGGGGGGGCACTAATTACGCGCAGTATTAAAGATACAGCAGCTATAAGGGGAAAAACACTTATATAAGGTTATCCCTGTATATATATAGCGCTCTGGTGTGTGCTGGCAAACTCTCCCTCTGTCTCCCCAAAGGGCTAGTGGGGTCCTGTCCTCTATCAGAGCATTCCCTGTGTGTGTGCTGTATGTCGGTACGTTTGTGAGGAGAAAAATGATGTGGAGACGGAGCAGATTGCCTGTAATAGTGATGTCACCCCCTAGGGGGTCGACACCTGAGTGGATGAACTGTTGGAAGGAATTACGTGACAGTGTCAGCTCTGTATAAAAGACAGTGGTTGACATGAGACAGCCGGCTACTCAGCTTGTGCCTGTCCAGACGTCTCATAGGCCGTCAGGGGCTCTAAAGCGCCCGTTACCTCAGATGGCAGATATAGACGCCGACACGGATACTGACTCCAGTGTCGACGGTGAAGAGACAAATGTGACTTCCAGTAGGGCCACACGTTACATGATTGAGGCAATGAAAAATGTTTTACACATTTCTGATAATACGAGTACCACCAAAAAGGGGTATTATGTTCGGTGAGGAAAAACTACCTGTAGTTTTCCTGAATCTGAGAAATTAAATGAGGTGTGTGATGATGCGTGGGTTTCCCCCGATAACAACTGATAATTTCTAAAATGTTATTGGCATTATATCCTTTCCCGCCAGAGGTTAGGGTGCGTTGGGAAACACCCCCTAGGGTGGATAAAGCGCTCACACGCTTGTAAGGGCTCTACCCTCTCCTGAGATGGCCGCCCTTAAGGATCCTGCTGATAGAAAGCAGGAGGGTATCCTAAAATGTATTTACACACATACTGGTGTTATACTGCGACCAGCAATCGCCTCAGCCTGGATGTGCAGTGCTGGGTTGGCGTGGTCGGATTCCCTGACTGAAAATATTGATACCCTAGATAGGGACAGTATATTTTTGCCTATAGAGCATTTGAAAGATGCATTTCTATATATGCGTGATGCACAGCGGAATATTTGCCGACTGGCATCAAGTCTAAGTGCGTTGTCCATTTCTACCAGTAGAGGGTTATGGACACGACAGTGGTCAGGTGATGCGGATTTCAAACGGCATTTGGAAGTATTGCCTTATTAAGGGGAGGAGTTATTTGGGGTCGGTCTTTCAGACCTAATGGCCACGGCAACAGCTGGGAAATCCACGTTTGTACCCCAGGTCGCCTCTCAACATGAGAAGACGCCGTATTATCAGGCGCAGTCTTTTCATGGACAAGCGGGCAAAAGGTTCCTCATTTCTGCCCCGTGACAGAGGGAGAGGAAAAAGGCTGCAGAAATCAGCCAGTTCCCAGGAACAGAAACCCTCTCCCGCCTCTGCCAAGCCCTCAGTATGACGCTGGGGCTTTACAAGCAGAATCAGGCACGGTGGGGGGCCCGTCTCAATGAATTTCAGCGCGCAGTGGGCTCACTCGCAAGTAGACCCCTGGATCCTTCAGGTGATATCTCAGGGGTACAAATTGGAATTCGAGACGTCTCCCCCTCGCCGTTTCCTAAAGTCGGCTTTACCGATGTCTCCTTCTGACAGGGAGACAGTTTTGGAAGCCATTCACAAGCTGTATTCCCAGCAGGTGATAATCAAGGTACCCCTCCTGCAACAGGGAACGGGGTATTATTCCACACTGTTGTGGTACCGAAGCCGGACGGCTCGGTGAGACCGATTCTAAATCTAAAATCTTTGAACACTTACATACAGAGGTTCAAATTCAAGATTGAGTCACTCAGAGCAGTGATTGCGAACCTGGAAGAAGGGGACTACATGATGTCTCGGGACATCAAGGATGCTTACCTTCATGTCCAAATTTACCCTTCTCACCACGGGTACCTCAGGTTTATGGTACAGAACTGTCACTATCAGTTCAGACGCTGCCGTATGGATGGTCCACGGCACCCCGGGTCTTTACCAAGGTAATGGCCGAAATGATGATATTCCTTCGAAGGAAGGGAATTTTAGTTATCCCTTACTTGGACGATTCCCTGATAAGGGTAAGATCCAGGGAACAGTTGGAGGTCGGTGTAGCACTATCTCAGGTAGTGTTGCGGCAGCACGATTGGATTCTCAATATTCCAAAATCGCAGCTGGTTCCGACGACTCGTCTTCTGTTCCTAGGGATGATCCTGGACACAGTCCAGAAAAAGGTGTTTCTCCCGGAGGAGAAAGCCAGGGAGTTATCCGAGCTAGTCAGGAACCTCCTAAAACCGAGCCAAGTCTCAGTGCATCAATGCACAAGGGTTCTGGGTAAAATGGTGGCTTCCTACGAAGCAATCCCATTCGGCAGATTCCACGTAAGAACTTTCCAGTGGGACCTGCTGGACAAATGGTCCGGGTCGCATCTTCAGATGCATCAGCGGATAACCCTGTCACCAAGAACAAGGGTGTCCCTCCTGTGGTGGTTGCAGAGTGCTCATCTTCTAGAGGGCCGCAGATTCGGCATTCAGGACTGGGTCCTGGTGACCACGGATGCCAGCCTGCGAGGCTGGGGAGCAGTCACACAGGGAAGGAATTTCCAGGGCTTATGGTCAAGCCTGGAGACATCACTTCACATAAATATCCTGAAGCTAAGGGCCATTTACAATGCTCTAAGCTTAGCAAGACCTCTGCTTCAAGGTCAGCCGGTGTTGATCCAGTCGGACAACATCACGGCAGTCACCCACGTAAACAGACAGGGTGGCACAAGAAGCAGGAGGGCAATGGCAGAAGCTGCAAGGATTCTTCGCTGGGCGGAAAATCATGTGATAGCACTGTCAGCAATTCCGGGAGTGGACAACTAGGAAGCAGACTTCCTCAGCAGACACGACCTCCACCCGGGAGAGTGGGGACTTCACCCAGAAGTCTTCCACATGATTATAAACCGTTGGGAAAAACTCGACAGGTATTGCGCCAGGTCAAGGGACCCTCAGGCAATAGCTGTAGACGCTCTGGTAACACCGTGGGTGTACCAGTCAGTGTATGTGTTCCCTCATCTGCCTCTCATACCCAAGGTACTGAGATTGATAAGATGGAGAGGAGTAAGCACTATATTCGTGGCTCCGGATTGGCCAAGAAGGACTTGGTAACCGGAACTTCAAAAGATGCTCACGGAGGATCCGTGGCCTCTACCTCTAAGAAGGGACCTGCTTCAGCAAGGACCCTGTCTGTTCCAAGACTTACCGCGACTGCGTTTGACGGCATGGCGGTTTAACGCCGGATCCTGAAGGAAAAAAGGCATTCCGGATGAAGTCATCCCTATCCTGATCAAAGCCAGGAAGGATGTAACCGCAAAACATTATCACCGCATTTGGCGAAAATATGTTGCGTGGTGCGAGGCCAGTAAGGCCCGACGGAGGAAATTCAACTAGGTCGATTCCTACATTTCCTGCAAACAGGAGTGTCTATGGGCCTGAAATTGGGGTCCATTAAGGTTCAAATTTCGGCCCTGTCAATTTTCTTCCAAAAAGAACTAGCTTCAGTCCCTGAAGTTCAGACGTTGTAAAAGGGGTACTGCATATACAGCCTCCTTTTGTGCCTCCAGTGGCACCTTGGGATCTCAATGTAGTTTTTGGGTTCCAAAAAGTCACATTGGTTTGAACCACTTAAATCTGTGGAGTTAAAATATCTCACATGGAAAGTGGTCATGCTGTTGGCCCTGGCCTGGGCGAGGCGCGTGTCAGAATTGGCGGCTTTATCCTGTAAAAGCCCTTATCTGATTTTCCATTCGGACAGGGCGGAAATGAGGACTCGTCCTCAGTTTCTCCCTAAGGTGGTTTCAGCGTTTCACCTGAACCAACCTATTGTGGTGCCTGCGGCTACTAGGGACTTGGAGGACTCCAAGTTGCTAGACGTTGTCAGGGCCCTGAAAATATATGTTTCCAGGACGGCTGGAGTCAGAAAATCTGACTCGCTGTTTATCCTGTATGCACCCAACAAGCTGGGTGCTCCTGCTTCTAAGCAGACTATTGCTCGTTGGATTTGTAGTACAATTCAGCTCGCACATTCTGTGGCAGGCCTGCCACAGCCAAAAATCTGTAAATGCCCACTCCACAAGGAAGATGGGCTCATCTTGGGCGGCTGCCCGAGGGGTCTCGGCTTTACAACTTTGCCGAGCAGCTACTTGGTCAGGAGCAAATACGTTTGTAAAATTCTACAAAATTGATACCCTGGCTGAGGAGGACCTGGAGTTCTCTCATTTGGTGCTGCAGAGTCATCCGCACTCTCCCGCCCGTTTGGGAGCTTTGGTATAATCCCCATGGTCCTTTCGGAGTTCCCAGCATCCACTAGGACGTCAGAGAAAATAAGAATTTACTTACCGATAATTCTATTTCTCATAGTCCGTAGTGGATGCTGGGCGCCCATCCCAAGTGCGGATTGTCTGCAATACTTGTACATAGTTACAAAAATCGGGTTATTATTGTTGTGAGCCATCTTTTCAGAGGCTCCTCTGTTATCATGCTGTTAACTGGGTTCAGATCACAGGTTGTACGGTGTGATTGGTGTGGCTGGTATGAGTCTTACCCGGGATTCAAAATCCTTCCTTATTGTGTACGCTCGTCCGGGCACAGTATCCTAACTGAGGCTTGGAGGAGGGTCATAGGGGGAGGAGCCAGTGCACACCAGCTATTCCTAAAGCTTTTACTTTTGTGCCCAGTCTCCTGCGGAGCCGCTATTCCCCATGGTCCTTTCGGAGTTCCCAGCATCCACTACGGACTATGAGAAATAGAATTATCGGTAAGTAAATTCTTATTTTGATAGTTTATTACTCAACAGTATTTGCATTAACCACACTAACTTGTACATTTGTATAATGTAACCACTGAGAAATGCTAATGTTGTTGGACGCTATCTAATAACAGTCCCTATAAAGCTGTCTACTGCTGACTGAGGACTGCTCCTTAGATGGCTGTGTTTTATCTTCTTGTTCTCTACTTCCGTACCACTCTTGTCACACATACCCGATCACTGGGTGATCGGGTTGAATGCTCCCGATCAGCTGAGCGGTATGTATCCAATGTGACCCCCTGTGAGGAAGCAGCAGTGAGATAAGCGGCTTCTCTATAGGGATCGGGAGACTGGCTATGCGTGCAGTGCATAAAAAGTGGCCTGACCGGTGCAGGAGCGTTCTAAACCGTTTATCAGCTAACGCTCCTGAATTGGTACTCCATATACACATATACAATCGCCAGCCATTACCCGATATATGGAGAATGGGCCAATTATCTCGCAATATAGTGGTGTGTGGGTTTCCCCTGGTGCAAGGGATATGTTTGGCATTGGGGGTTGATCTGACACCATCAGTTGTGTGGACGGGATGCAGTTAATATACCGGCTGTCGGGATCCCGGGGCTCAGGAGACTGTCTCCAGAATCCAAACAAACGCGGGGTATTCCCACTCGGTTGGTAGGCCCACGCCATCAACTGAGTGGGAATATAATCTGTGGCAAGCAAAGCGAGCCACCGGGCCCGATGTGTCGCGAGCAGACTCGCCTGGATTCCAGCAGAGGGTTGCTGCTGTCGGTAAAACAAACCGGACCCATGTTGACAGATACAGATTTGGATAATGTTATACAGCGCTATATCTGTTTTTCACAAACCCTTGCTGAAGTGAAACCTCTACACAGAAGTAAAATAAAACAGGATCTAGTAGAAGGCTAAGCAACCTGTGGCACTCCTACTGCTGTGGAACTACACCCCACAGCATGCCCTGCCACAGTTGTAGCTTACCCTAACAGCAAAATGATGTCAGGGCATGCTGGGAGGTGTAGTTCTACAGCAGCTGGAGTGCCACACGTTGCCTACTCCTGATCTAGTATTGTTGTTATATATTTTTATAAAGGGTAAAATGCCTTTTAAAGATTTGGGAGCAGCAGCCAGGATAACTAATAGTAGTGACTAGTTGCTTATTATTTCTGTCCTATTATGGAGACTTGGGGCATGGAATCCTTTGATACATTTTCTGATTGTTTCGCTTTCACCTTCAGGCAGTTACTGAACTCGGGTCTGGTTTTTATTTTGTGTGATCTACTTTTCTATTATGTGGCTCCAGTCCTTCCTGAGGAGCAGGAAGCGGTCAGTGCAGCACATCGGTTTCTGTAGCTGATGATCTATGTGGACTGTGACAATCGTGAGGCGTTCGCTGAGCTCTGCTCATTTTCACCTATATAACAAAGTCTGCTATTAACCTGAAGTGTGCCCAAATATCCTTACCTTGACAAATATCGCTATTACCACTGTGAAACCATGTCTGCTAAAGCACAGAGGGGGGATCTGCCTATGAAATGTTTCGTTGGTCACAGCCTCCATATCACCTCTAGATAAGTGTATTTATTGCACAAAGAACGGGCAGACTCAGTACATTTCAGAAGCGTTCAGATAAGCTGAGTAGCCTAAGTACAGTTGTACAATATCGTACACAATGGTAATGTATTTTTTGGGTTTCTTTTACATCTCAGGTTTTCATGAAATGCACATGATAAATAAAACGCACCTACTCCTGTGCAGTTACCTCCCCAAGGTTTACAAATGCACTTTCCATACATTTTCTAGTTTATTCAGTGAAAACAATTACATTTTTTCCACCACTTTTTAAGTAAGCTATTCCTTATCTATATGTAAAGTAAAAAACTGAGCGCTTTATGCTACAGCTTTGCATTCCTGAACTGCTACACAGGTGTTATATGACTATTTTAAGCAGGGCTGGTCCTGTACCAGTTACAATTACTGGTGATAAAATGGAGGAACATTAACATCAGTGCTCCCCCTAGTGGAAATATGATGGTATTTCATAAAATTACATATGTGAGACTTTTCATGGGACGGGCATGTTTACTCTTGTATTCGGTGAATATTACATCATAGGCAACACATAGCACTTACTGCAGCACCAGTGTAAGAATAATGCCTTTTAGCCACTCACTACAAATGTTATAGTTGCAGAATATCAGCATACAGTATGCTACAGAATGGCAGTCACCATGTTATTTCAAATATACTTTAATGCATCTATCTTCATCATTAATTACCCATAGAACCAATTAAATAGAGTGACCTTCCATCCATCCATGCATGTTATGCACCCTATTGTGTCAGTGAGTTTATTTAAATCAAGGTGAACTAGTACAGTGTTGAACATCAATCGGTCACATGGGGAGAAATGATGAGGACTGAAGTGAATTATTAGGACCACACTGTTCATGTGTCTTTTAAACAGGACTAAACAACAATCTGCTTCCAGGTTTTGGAAACGATTGGCTGGCTGAGAAGCTTTTGCACTGTAGCTCAGCCTAAACTGAAGCTTGGAGGATTTCTATCAATTATCTGGAAGGTTAATATTGATGAGATGCAGTACAGGGGCTTCTGCTGTACACGAAGCAAACTAGCATACCTTGTCAGAATGATTCACTGGTGATGTAGTATTAATCTGGCTTCTCTTCTCTTGCAGGACTGGTGTCCAGGCCCTCACCAAAGAAGCCTAGGAGTCGGAGCATCTTCAAGGCGCTCTTCTGTTGCCTAAGTGCACAGAATGTTAGCAGACCAGGGGGCTCCGGTGAGCCTCCCACCCAAAAAGAGGAAGCACAATCTACTCCAAAGGTATGTTCACAACAGGACTCTGGCATCTGATGGCTTCCATGAAATAGATGGGAACAGTGTAATAGCGCTATAATGGGAGGTTTAATAAAATACTGTATAATAAGAATGACATATCAAAACAAGAAGGTACTAGCAAGTCAGGACACAGTGGTCATAAACATGTGCCAGGCGCAAGTGAGCTACGCTAGCAGGAAATGTCATTTAAAATGACGGGAGGGTTACACGGCCCTCTATCCCTAAACTGTATAGCATTTATACTGAGATTGTGGATGATCAGAGTGTAAAGAGAAGGTCATTTACCCACACGTAATTAAATGGAAGTAATGTATTGTTTGTCTGGCTGTGTTCTTATTACTGTTTTTTTCCTCCCATTTTCCATATTTCATTCTGGCTGCATTAATGGGATCAGTGACATTATCATCTCTCTCTATAACCCACATTCTTGATATTCCTCTCCCGTCTGTCCGTGGCCAGCCACGTCATCCCACTGCTATTATTTCAGTTGAGCTATTTGGTCGTCATCTCACTGTCTATATCTGTTCTGTGGTAGACTGTGTTACTAGGTAGCTGTGCAGACATGGGAAGCTGATTTGTGAATTGTTTCCTGCTTTCTTTCAGTCGGATCTGCTCCAGTGTCTCCAGTATCAGTTTTACCAGGTTTGTATACTTTGTTTGTGTCACATTTGTTTTTTTGTCCATACATCAATTAAAGACAATGAGGTAAAGTTACTGACATGAAAGAGTCTCACACTAGCGGCCTCTTAGAAATGACATGTCCATTATGTGTCTCTAAGGGTTGAGGATTGGCTGAATGTTAGAATGGGCCTTATCATATCACACATTAGACAATATATTGGATGATTTGTTGTTTTGAGCCGAATTGAAATGACAGTTCATCCACATCGTCTAGTGTGTTTGCACTACTGCGCACGCCCGTGCGTCGTTCCTCGCATCTTCTGAGATCTGAAGATATCTGTAATGACAGCATGCTCCTGGATGTGGCCACTGAACTATATATCGTGCAGTCGTGGAATATATCATTTAGTGTGTACGGCTGACCAACATATCACTCCTTCGGCCACGATCCAGGATCGTCTATTGTGCACCCAGCTTTAGACACAGGTTTACCCTGAGATTGCGCCTCTTGACCAATAGAGCTACAACCTATGAATGAGGATACGCTACATTGAAATAAGTCATTGAAAATGGGTCTGCATAATTAGCTCAGTTGTTTCTGAATAATAATAAGCAGCCCACCACTGAACTAATCACACTTCCGGGTTATCTATTAAAGCTATGCTACATACACAGAGCAATTCTCACAGTATCACAATGGTGCACAGTAGAGAGGCCAATCCCGGGCCATTTTTTCAATCCCGGGTATCGGGATTGAAAATGGTCAATCCCGGGATTGGCTTTCTGCTTGTGTGTCCGTGCGGCCACCCCGCCTCTCCCCACCCGCCCGCACATAAATCAACTCCCCAAACTGCTGGGGCGGGAAACTTCCGTCAGCCTCGGTGACTGCAGTGGGAGCCGGGAGGAGGTGGCGGGAGATGGCTGCTTTACCAGCAGTCTCAGCGGCGGGTGACTGCGCAGCGTGACCTCACAGTCAGAGGTCATACTGAGGAGGGAGATGGGCAGCGTTGAGTTTCTTGAGGACGCTCAATGCTGCCCCGCATTAAAGGGCCGCCTGATCCTGCAATCCCCGGGATTGGAGCTTCCTATCCCTGGATTGAATCTCTGCCTATTTTTGGCCTAAATCCTGGGATCCCGCCAATCCCAATCCCGGGATTGGCCATCCTAGTGCACAGTAATAGTTACTGGCAGAGATGGATTCTGGATCTACATAAGCCCCAGTCGTTGCCAGGTGATGCTGGATTTTTACAGGTCCTGCAATTCCATATTGGTTTTATTGTGTTGCTGTTAGGTTTAATCTTTCTTTTGGCTCTCTGGCCAGGCATCTTACATGGTTTCTGGTACCAAAACCAATGCCAGACTCGTACAGGGTGCAGTGGTACGTTGGGTCCAGCAATGCCAGGCACACCCACTACTTAGACTCTTGATCTCCTCTCAAAAGAGAAGAGTGCAGACCTCTACCGAACACATAAGCATGAGCCGTTTTCCACACTTGTACATCTCCATGGGCACTGAAAGTTGTCTCATTATAAACCGGTCAGTTACATTACCCCAAAACATATCTTTTTGTTACTGTATGCATTGCATGATGACATGGTATTGCTTAAGATCGCATAGTCTAATAGGTTTTTTTCAATTTGAACTATTCCATTTACTGTAACCCTCCAATCCTGTCCCGAGATTTTTTTCTTCTCGTTTTCATGTTCTGTGCATAGTTCGTAAATCTCAAGAAACTAATTTGTGAAATGCACCTTCACCAATAAGCTTCTTCCACCTGCAATTTTAATGCTTCAGCCAGTGGGACCGAAGAGGTGGCTCAGCCAGCTGAGACTCCTGCCTGGAAGCATCTGTGTGACCTGCAGGTCGCAGGATCTAATCCCGGCTAGCTCTGCTCACTCTTTCATCCTTTCCAGGTAGATAACATGAAGAGCAATGATCATTGAAGTGCTGTCTCCTGTATTTGTAAAACCTTTTTTTTTATCCCCTAAGGATGGAATAGGACTGTGCGGCAGAAAGTTACAGTGAGCACACCTTTTTTAAAGGAACCACTTCCTATTTGTTAACCCTTGCAGTTTTTACAGTCCTGCTAGTTTATTTAGTAGTGTATACCTCTTCCATGAAATATGCACAAAAATAGGGCATATTGGTAAATAATTTGTGAGCGTAATCAAAAGCAAAGCTGTTTATTGCCTTCTGGAGGGGATTTCAGTAGTTTTGTTGGCACGTGACTGAGCGATTCTATTGTTTTGCAGATCGGGCTGGAGAGGTGGCCTGTGGCACTCGTGCCTATTGGCTAAACAATTGAATAGCTCCGTTGGGTGCCGAAAAAACAATTGAATTCCCCTTTAGGGATTTGTGTATATACATTTTTATTATTATATATAGGGCTGGTAATCTTGATTTGCCTTCATAATTTATTTTATTTCAGCTTCCACATGAGGTGTTTAAAGTACTCATTATTTAATCTTTGGCAGGCAGATTGCAAGAACAAGCAGTGCTCTTACTGTCACCATAGTTACTCCTGAATTATGTTGTTTTCACTGACAAAAACACTGCTGCTGTTTCCAAGCCTGTTTTTGTTGCATGTTTCGTGCAAGTGGGAGAGCCGATTTCAAGGCCCATTCAATACCGATGGTCCTGGTATTTCTTCCTTCCCTTTAGTTCTTAACTTTAGACTGATTGGTTTTAGATTGTCCTGAATCATTTAGTATATTTGAGAACGTCTTGTCATTAAATGTTTGTAAGTGCAATGGGAAAGGTAATATATTGTGTATTTTCAGATTCCAGGCACCTCTTTGCTCCCTGAGGTAACACCAAAAGATAATGGGAAAATATGCATGGTGATAGATTTGGATGAAACATTGGTCCATAGCTCTTTTAAGGTAAGGCTAAGTAGCTATTTAGCTGTAAGATGGCTCGAAATGAAATGTTAGAAATCACATCAGGTTCCATGATGGCTCTTGAGGTTATTTCTTATGCTGGCCAGACACAGATGTTTTGCATTGAGCCCAGGTTGACTGTGGAATCTGCACTCATCCTATTGCTGGCTATAGGCTAATATGACTTTTAATTGAGTTTATAAATAATATTATTATTATTATTAATTCAGCTCAGACAAATCTGTGTGGCTCAAAATCCGTACTTCAATTCAAAATATGTATTTTTTCCCTTTGTTAGACTCTGGACAAATAATTTTCAGACAGTTCATTGTAGGCAGTTAATTGTTTTCCACTGGGGGATATCCATTTATCCCCGTTTAAAACATCATCAGGTTTTTCGTCTAGCCCCCGGTGGGACAATTAGGCCTGGTAAATTACCGGGGCTAATTGGATATCCCCCATGTCCATTTTGCAGCAGTAGGCTTCCTATGAGGTAGAGAAGCAATAAGATAAGGTACATATGTGATTAATGGGTGAACTTCAAACAACTGTGTCCACTGACTGTACGGGTTGAGGGGGATATGTATCACATCTTGGAGAGGGATAAAGTATGTACCTATCGGGATGCAGTTGGCATACTGGCGCTCGGGATGTCATTTTTCAAACACAGCCTGTAAGATTACTGTTGGGCTCTCTCTAAGGCTTAGTACATATACCTCTTTATCTCTCTCCAAGCTTTGAAACCTATCCCCCTGAGTGGTTTATCAGACTTTGGGGGGAATTCAGTTGTTTTTCCCCGTGGCCGCCACTAGCTGCTGCCCAGTGGAACAATTCAATTGTTGCTCCGTTAGGGCACGATGAGTGGCGGGGAGATACATTTCTTCTCACAGCCCCCCCGATCTCCCGTCATTTTAGACGGGAGATCGGGCATGTGTGGGCTAGTGTAAACAATTCAATTCTCCCCCATTCTGTCAGTTTGATAAATGCTATTTTGCATAATGAAATTTCAACAAGTAATTGCATCAAGTAGCATATAATAAATGTTTTCTAAGTAGTAGATTGACATTTATAATCCTGTATGCTAAAAACTGAGTGTTTTAGGCCTTAATATGAAACCTATATATTAGTGTATCTAGTGAGACATTTGTAACGCTTATCATGTGTAATGAATATTACACACAGACACCATTGAGCTCCATATGCTTTATTCATAACCATGACATGATACAGAACATTGCATTAGTCTAGTATTATATTTACAGATATACTTATATTATTGTCCACATTCAGAATGTGCCAGAACCTGTGCTCTGTGACTGAAGAGAAATAGGTCTAAAGGGCTCCATACACTAGAATGATAATGGCCGATAAATCGGATGAAAAGTTGCAAATCGGATGTGTTTTACGTCTGATCCGATGTGCGGTCCCGTGAGCATCGGATCAGAGCCCCTAGGTCGTTAGTGCTGCACTCGTGATATGTCGGATCCCGCAGGCATGGCTGGGATCGCATACGATACATTGTATGCAAGAGGACCGCATACAATGTATCGTATGCGATCCTGCCGCCCGGGAAGCTGCCGGGCGGTTCAAGGGAAATCGCATCCGACTTTAGCCTCCGACATGTCTCTGTAGTGCATGGGACCCTTAAATAGAATACCGCAATCAGAAGAGACTCTGTTTCTCTCTAATGGCTCTTAATGCATTGTTTCTTGTTTATTTACATAGCCAATCAGCAATGCGGATTTTATAGTGCCGGTGGAGATTGAGGGGACTACACATCAGGTGAGAGAGCACCAGGTTTTATTTTTAATGTTCTATTGCTTATTGATCCTTTTTGTCTTTCTGATTTACAACGTCGGGGAACACATGGCTGTGGCCCGGTTCAAGTAATCCAGGATAGGCTGTTTCCTCACAGCGCGGCCTACTCTTGATTACTTGTTTCAGGAAGCAGTTTACTTTACACCAAAGGTCGGTATCTTCCGGTAATTCAACTGTTGAAAAGAGATAGGTGTCCGTCATATCAGATGAAGAGCATTTGATATCCTGAAGAAGAACTGTAAGTCATTCTGGAGTAAAATTATGTATATAAGCTACCACCTTTGTATAGCCATGACCACCCACCTTGTAATAAGGTATATTACTTATTAGTCTGTTGACTCTATATTATTAATATTCTGCTTTATTAAGAGTTGTTATACATTTCACACTTCACTGTATTATACTAAAGGATCATGATGTATGAATGTAACTATGCGCATCACAACATCCATTAATAAATGTTCGTCAGCCTGAGTGGCATGTGAATACGATAGGCTGCATGCTTGAAATCTGGATGACAAGAACACATACAGCCAGCCGGTTTTGTCGCAAGGTACTGCAAGAACAATCCAAGAAACCCCTTTCTATGATACCTTTTTGAACCTTCCACAGGTATACGTTCTTAAGAGGCCTTATGTGGATGAGTTTCTGGAGAGAATGGGGGAGCTCTATGAATGTGTACTGTTTACCGCTAGTCTTGCCAAGGTAAGGAGAAATCCTATGAATGATCCTCAAGCTCCAATACCATGTTATTATTAACATTAATGTATATAGGGGGTCATTCCGAGTTGATCGCTCGCTAGCAGTTTTTAGCAGCCGTGCAAACGTATTGTCGCCGCCCACCGGGGAGTGTATTTTCGCTTTGCAGAAGTGCGAAGGCTTGTGCAGCAGAGCGCCTGCAAAATCTTTTTGTGCACAACAAGACCAGCCCTGTATGCGTTGATTCTAACAACGGAAGGGCGGCTTTTGACGTCGCACACGCCCAGCCACGCCTGCGTTTTTTCTGCCACGCCTGCGTTTTACTAAGCACTCCCTGAAAACGGTCAGTTGCCACCCAGAAACGCCCACTTCATGTCAATCTTCCTGCGTTCGGCCGTGCGACTGGAATGTTCGTTACACTCTGTGCAAACCCACGATGCTCATTGTACCCGTACGATGCACCTGCGCATTGCGGTGCATACGCATGCGCAGAAATGCCGATTTTTAGCCTGATCGCTGCACTGTGAACAACGGCAGCTAGCGATCAACTCGGAATGACCCCCATAGTACTAGTATATTCAGTTGCACATTACAATTGGGAGCAAAATGTTGTAAACCAATACTTTGTATTATGAGACGGCAAGGTGAAATACCCTGCTTGGAAGCTTATAAGTTATAGGGAAATAGGAAATGAGCTTTAGTGTTACATATGTAAAATTGTGAGCTGTATGATCTAGTTATATAATGTTGGCAGCAATTGAAGCCTGGGGGTAGATTTACTAAAGCTTTTAAAACAAACAAGAGGTGGTGTTGCCCAAAGCAACAAATCAGATTATTTCATCATTTTCTAAAATACAATAAAGAATTGATAGCTAGAATACGATTGGTTGCTATGGGCAACACCACCCTTTTTTATTTGAAGACACTTAAAAACCCCTCTGGAATCAATGGGTTGTTTGTGTGTGGATAGAACACACATACATTTTGTTTGAACTGTAAAGGGGACGCATCCTTAGATAGGAATCTTAAGATGCGTACACACAATGCGATGTGTGCTTACGATTTTGACTATATAGTCAAAATCGTAAGAAAAGTTAGCACAGATCGTACCATGTGTATGCACTTGCAATGCCGATGCGTGGTCCCAGTTGGAAATATAGGGGGTCATTCCGAGTTGTTCGCTCATTGCCGATTTTCGCTATACTGCGATTAGTCGCCTACTGCGCATGCGCAAGGTTCGCAGAGCGCATGCGCTTAGTTATTTTAAACAAAAGTTAGGTATTTTACTCACGGCATAACGAAGCTTTTTCATCGCTGTGCTGATCGTAGTGTGATTGACAGGAAGTGGGTGTTTCTGGGCGGAAACTGGCCGTTTTATGGGAGTGTGCGGAAAAGTTCGAGTTGCAAAACGCAGGAGTGGCTGGAGAAACGGGGGAGTGGTTGGGCAAACGCTGGGTGTGTTTGGGACGTCAAACCAGGAACGAAAAGGACTGAGCTGGTCGCAATGGCTGAGTAAGTCTGGAGCTACTCAGAAACTGCTAAGAAATTTCTATTCGCAATTCTGCTAATCTTTCGTTCGCAATTCTGCTAAGCTAAAATACACTCCCAGAGGGCGGCGGCTTAGCGTGTGCAATGCTGCTAAAAGCAGCTAGCGAGCGAACAACTCGGAATCACCCCCATAGTGTGTGCAGGCAGGGTCGGAGATTCATGCCCTCGGGCAGTTTCTAGGTCAATATAGTCCGTTAGCCAGAATCGCACCGTGTGTACACACCTGTAGATGGATTAGGTTAGTGGTTCTGGAATTTGTTACGCTTGTCTGAAGAGGAAGGTTTGGAGACTAGAGGAAAGTCTTGTTGTACGAGGTATGGCGTTACACAGAGTGGATGCAGCCCAAAACACATCTTGTTACTCTAAATGAGACCCGGTAATGAATATAGAAGTGAGACGCAGATCTTCAGGTAAATGTATTATAGCGGCGCACATCGCGTTCATACATTGCCCTCCCATATCGGCCTGCTATCTTTCTCTTATGTACTAGTGGATACTGGGGTCTTGTACTTTAGTACCATGGGGTATAGATCGGGTCCACTGGAGCCTGGCACTTTAAAAACCTTTAGTGTGTGTGTGTATGTGTGTGCTGGCTCCTCCCCTCTATGCCCCTCCTACCAGACTCGGTTTAGAAAAATGTGCCCAAGGAGACGGGTGCATTTCTCTGGAGCTCCAGAGATTTTCCTTTATTTTTTATTTTAGTTTATTTTTTTCAGGTACCTGCTTCGTGGGACTTAGAGGGGGGACCGGACCAACCTCCTGAGGGTTAATGGTTCGTAATCCCAGCTGACAGGACACTGAGCTCCTGAGGTACTGATCACACATCGTTAGTATGTGTGCCCACGCCAGCAGCTAGCTGCCACCCTCTAACAGATGCCGAAGTTATAAGGTGCGGTGAGTGTCACACCGGGGTCCCGGTTAGCGGGTCCCCGGTACAGATTTGGCGGCCAGTCACGTGGCGGTCACGGGCCTGTAGCTGCGGTGCCCGCCGCGGACAAACTGGCTCTGGGCTGTTGCCCGCAATGCTCACTGTCTCAAGGCTTTGGGTGTACTGTACAATGCATATTCTTCTACGTGGCCAGTATAAGCTATGGTAGGGACTGCGTGCCATTACAAGGGGCGGGGCTTCCCGGAGCAGGACCAGCGTCGGGAAGGCGCCTTTTCCTGCTACTGCGGATCTTCAAGGCTGCATGCTCGCTGCTCCTCCAGGACCCACGCTGCTACAGACTGTAAAACTGGTACCAGGGGGTCATAGAAAGGGGGGAGCACGCCAGCGGTAGCGCTACTGCACTAATATCAGGTCATACACATATTTCTACACACTATGCTGCTGTGTTCTGTGTGCTGGTGTCCGCTCCTCCGTGTCACTCCAGGGGCTCTCTAGGGTCTGTGTGGAGGGGTGTAGTATGGTATGCCGGCGGCCGGGCTCCCGACCGCCGGCATACCGTCACCGTGGCGAGCGCAAAGGAGCCCCTTGCGGGCTCGCTACGCGCGCCACGCTATTTATTCTCCCTCCAGGGGGGGCGTGGACCCCCACGAGGGAGAATATCTGTCGGTATGCCGGGTGTCGGGATTCCGGCACCGGTATACTGTGCGCCGGGATCCCGACATTCAGCATACTGAAGACCACCCGTGTGGAGGCGTTGGTCAGTGAGTTGTGCTGTATTACTATTGTGTAAGATGTCTGTTGACATGGTTATCTGTGCTGCTTGTAACTCTACCCCGTCGTCAGCGGGTCACTCATGTGTGAGCAATGTTCCTTATCTCCACAGGGACCTAGCTCACAGGCACCTGACTGGCTAGATAGCTTTAAAAGCATGATTCAGAATGTAAATTCAGAATTAGCTGCAGCTAAATGAGAGAGACAGGTGTTAAAACGCTCTATTGATCGTGTGGCTAAAGCAGCAGATACCAAGAAGGCTTCTCAGCCCCCTTTAGTGGTTTCACATAAACGCTCACTGCCACAGTTGCTCAGGTCTGATTCTGATCAGCCTGATGTGGATGATGATGATATGGATGAGGACAGTTCTCTGTCCCCTGGGGTGGAGGCTCTTATTTTTGCTGTACGAGAGGTCCTTCACATTCCAGATCAGGAGGCAGAACCAGAGGAGGAGTTAAACTGGACCTGATGGTTTTAGTGGAACCCGTCTCTGAACTTAAGGACTCTGCAATCTCCCCGTTTTGTGTTCTCTTCTAGGGGTGGACTATTCCACCCTGGGTAATCCTACGCTGTGCGCCTAAGATGGCTGCCGTACTTGATACCTTGTGAGGGTGGAATACACAACCCCTGGAGGTTATTACCCAAAATGCCTACACCAATCATGCATTATTCTTTCTGTCTTTATTGTCTGTGTTGTTTATCTTTTGATGTAATACTTAAATCTTCTGTATTATGTGCATTGTTTGAGTTCTAGTTGGCTCCGCGAATGGCTGCTTCGGTGCTGCTCTGCCAAGCAGCCTTTGTTTTTAGTCTTACATTTATAATATGTCTAATATGTTGAGTCTATTGTACAGTTGCAATGTGCAGTATGAACTCATATGTGTAATGTATGCTATGTATTTCCCCATTCTTATGCTATGTATTCCCCCTTCATGTTGCTGCTTGGCGATGCATTGTACCACAAAGAATTCCTAGTGTACGTGAGTACACCTGGCCAATAAAGCTGATTCTGATTAAAGTTAGACCCAAGACCTCAGCAACTTATCCTGTGTCTAAGGAATTAAACTCCCTGGCCAGGAAGGCTTGGTTGAACCCTGATAAAAAATTAAAAATTCCTCAGAGGTTTTTAACTACTTTTCCCCTCCCAGCTGAGGACAGGAAGGTATGGGAAAACCCCGTCAGTCGGTACGTCGGTATCCAGACTGTCGGTAAGAAATTGGTACTGCTAGTACCAGGGGCTATATCCCTGAAAGAGCTAGCTGACCGTAAAATTGAGACCACGCTCAAGGCAATTTATACGGTAGCAGGCACAGCACAATGTCCCACAATAGCTTGTGGGTGGATTTCCAGGGCGGTAGTCAAGTGGTCTGATGTTGTTATTGACAGTTTAGACTCTCTACCCCGGGATGAGGTCATTACTCTGCTCCAACATATACAGGATGCTGCAAATTTTATGAGCGAGGCTATTAAAGAATTGTGTAAGGTAAATGGCCGCACCACTGCTATGGCTTTTTCGGCGCGCAGAGCTCTGTGGTTACGTCAATGGTCGGCAGGCGCCGATTCCAAAAAGGGTGTAGAAAATCTTCCCTTTACAGGTGATGCCTTATTTGGAGATTAATTAAATAAATGGATGTCACAAGCAACGGCGGGTAAGTCTACCTATCTGCCATCGTCTGCACCACCTGCTAGACGTTCTTACACCGGTTCCTCCTTGCAGTCCTTTCATGTGGCGAGGTTCAGAGGCAGGGGCCGAGGAGTCACCATCACTACCAGAGGATCTTGTGGTAAGTCCCTTAAACCTGCAGCTGCTGCCTCCCTGGACCAGAACACCTGATCCCCTGTCGCTAAGCCTTCCGCGTGACGGTTGGCCCCAACAGCAAGGCGACTTTCCGGTAGGTGCTCGCTTTCAACACTTCGCCCACGTGTGGGCAAAGTCCAGCCGGGATCTTGGTTGAGGGACCTCATTTCCCAAGGATACCGGCTGGAATTTCAAGCACTCCCTCTTCACAGATTTTTCAAGTCGGGCTTACCAGCTTTACACACAGCAAAAGTTACCTTGCAAGAGGCTTTTCAAAAACTTTTGCAGATGGGGGTGGTGGTTCCAGTACCTCCTCCATTACACAGCAGGGGCTTTTACTACAGTCTTTTTGTTGTTCCCAAACCAGACGGTACAGTGCGCCCCATCTTGAACCTGAAGTCTCTAAACCCATATCTGGGTTTTCAAATTCAAGATTGAATCCCTGCGGGCGGTGGTGTCCACTCTGGAGGAGGGGAATTCCTGGTGTCTCTGGATGTCAAGGATGCTTACCTACACATTCCTATGTGGCCCCCTCATCAGGCTTACCTCAGGTTTGCCATATTGGACGACCATTTCCAGTTTCAGGCCTTACCCTTTGGATTATCCACAGCGCCGAGGGTCTTCACCAAAGTCATGGCGGAGATGATGCTGCAACTGCGCATGATGGGAGTAAACATAGTCCCCTACTTGGACAATCTCCTCATAAAGGCTGTGTCCAAGGAGCGTCTGCTGATCAGCATCGATCTGACGACTCGCCTCCTTACGCATCATGGTTGGATCCTAAATTTTCAGAAATCTCACCTGCAACCGACGCAACGTCTTCAGTTCCTGGGAATGATTCCGGATACAGTGTCTCAAAGGGTGTTTCTCCCGATGGACAAGGCCTAGACTATCCACGCTATGGTTCGCTCAGTGCTCAGTCCTCGCAAGGTCTCCATACATCTTTGCATCCAATTACTGGGCAAGATGGTGGCTGCTTACGAGGCAATCCAGTATGGCAGATTTCATGGCCGACCGTTGAAGCTGGATCTGCTGGACAAATGGTAGGGTCTCACCTTCACATGCATCAGGAAGTGACTTTATCTCCGAAAGCCCGGATTTCTCTAATATGGTGGCTACAGGTTCCTCACTTAGTAGAGGGCAGGAGTTGTAATATCCACTCGTGGATTTTACTGACAACGGATGCCAGTCTCTGGGGTTGGGGGGCTGTGACTCAAGGAGCCCAGTTCCAGAGGATATGGTCGAGACAGGAATCTGTTCTGCCGATAAACATCCTGGAGCTCAGGGCAATTTACAGTGCTCTTCTGCAGGCTTCTCATCTCCTGAAGGAACAGGCGATCCAGTTTCAGTCGGACAATGCCACGGCGGTGGCGTACATAAACCGACAAGGGGGAACAAGAAGCAGGGCGGCGATGGAAGAAGTGTCAAAAATCCTCCTCTGGGCAGAGGCCAACGCAAGGGCAATCTCAGCCATATACATTCTGGGTGTGGACAACTGGGAAGCAGACTTCCTCAGCAGGCACAACCTCCATATGGGGGAATGGGGCCTACATCCCCAGGTGTTTCCACTGTTAATTCACCGGTGGGGCTGTCCGCAGATAGATCTGATGGCTTCTCGACTCAACAAGAAGCTACGCCAGCACTGCTCCAAAACGAGGGATCCGCAGGCTGTTGCAGTGGACGTGCTGACGACGCCGTGGATGTACCAGTTTGTATACCTGTTCCCTCCTCTTCCGCTAATCCCAAGGGTTCTCAAAAGACTAAGAAGGGAAAGCGTTCAGGCAATTCTAATTGCCTCGGATTGGCCTCGACGGGTGTGGTACTCGGATATCCTAACCATGGCTCTGGAGGATCCCTGACCTCTACCACTCCGAGTAGATCATCATCAACAAGGTCTGTTTGTCTATCCAGACTTACAGCGGCTACGTTTGACGGCTTGGAGGTTGAGAGGGAAATTCTAGCTAGGAAAGGACTTCCCTCCTGGGTCATTTCCACCATGGTCCAAGCCAGGAAGATGGTTACATCGAAACATCACCATCATATCTGAAAAAAGTATGTTTCCTGGTGTGAGGGTAGAAAGGTTTCTACCGTGGAATTTAGAATTGGTCGTTTTCTACTTTTCCTGCAAGCAGGAGTGGATATGGGCCCACGGTTAGGCTCCATCAAAGTTCAGATTTCTGCTCTCTCTATTTTCTTCCATAAACAACTTGCCATGTTGCCTGAAGTACAAACTTTCCTGAAGGGTGTTCTTCATTTGCAGCCGCCCTTTGTACCTCCCACAGCTCCGTGGGACCTCAATGTGGTTCTGTCCTTTCTCCAATCGAACTGGTTTGAACCCCTACATAGGGTGGAGTTAAAATTTCTCACCTGGAAGACAGTGATGTTATTGGCATTGGCGTCTGCCAGATGGGTGTCTGAATTGGGGGCCTTATCCTGTAAGAGCCCTTATGTGATATTTAATGAAGACAGACGGAACTTAGGACCCGTCCTCTGTTCTTGCCAAAGTGGTGTCAGCCTTTCATGTGAATCAACCTATTGTGGTTCCAGTATTGTCTGATGCTTCCATTGGTCCTGAGGCCTTGGATGTGGTCGGGGCCATGAAGACTTATGTCAAAAGGATGGCCCGTCATCAGAAATCTGACTCACTGTCCTTTATGATGCCTCCAAAGTTGGTCGGCTGGCTTCTAAGCAATCTATTGCTCGCTGGCTCCGGTTGACCATTCAACAGGCATATACAGTACTTCGGCAGCTCTGCCCTTGTCGACGTCTATTCAGGCTCAATCGCCGAGGTTGGTGGGCTCTTCCTGGGCAGCTGCCCGGGGAGTTTCGGCACTACAGTTGTGCCGAGCTGCTACTTGGTCTGGTTCGGACACGTTTGTTAAATTCTATAGGTTCGATACCTTGGCCAAGGATGACCTTCAGTTTGGTCAGGCGGTTTTACAGGGGTCTCAGCACTCTCCCACCCATTTGGGAGCTTTGGGACTTCCCCATGGTACTAAAGTACAAGACCCCAGTATCCACTAGGACGTAAGAGAAAATAGGAATGTGATACCTACCGGTAATTCCCTTTTTCCTAGTCCGTCGTGGATACTTGGCGCCTGGCTCAGTGCTTCGTCCCTGCTTACCTATATAAATATTTGGTTGTACCGGCGTTGCGGTCTTGTTGCGTTGTTGGGATAGCTGTGCTATCCTGGTTAGGTTGGTGTTGCTATCCTCTGTTCTGGTTAGCGCCCTCTTTTCGTTTATGGTTGTGTGTTGGATTGTTGCCTCACCACTGTTGTAATGTTTCTTCTCTCATATTATGTCCGTATCCTCGGGCACAGATTTCCCAGACTGAGTCTGGTAGGAGGGGCATAGAGGGGAGGAGCCAGCACACACATAAACACACTAAAGGTTTTTAAAGTGCCAGGCTCCAGTGGACCCGATCTATACCTCATGGTACTAAAGTACAAGACCCCAGTATCCACTACGGACTAGGAGAAAAGGAATTACCGGTAGGTATCAAATTCCTATTTTTAGATAGCAGTACCAATAAGGACAGCCCCTGTCACTGTGCACTCTCTGCAGCCACCATACATGGGGGAGAAGCGGTATAGCGCACATAACGTGCGCTGATACCGCTTCTCCCCCGTAGCACCCGTTCTTACATTGACCCCCTTGTGTGGAACGGGAGAGTTGGGAGATATTTTGAGGTGAAGAGATATATGTTAGACCATTCTATTATCCATGTTTTGGCATTGCAACAACCTGTAGCAAGCTGGATAATCTGAATGCTCAGAGAAGTATAAATTATGTCTGGTGATAAGTATGCAGAACTTGTGGAAGGCAATAAGTGACCTGTTTGTGTAAATGTGTGAGGGCAGAAGTACTTGTGATTTGAGAGGGGAAATAGTTATGAGAGAAAATTGTTCTATATAGTAAAATCAAAATACATTCCAAAAGTAAAACATTACCAACTGAATTATCATCATTTCTTGGTATTAAATGCAGCAGTTGCGGTGACATAAGTCTTGAAGTGTAACCTGTACGTTTCTTCTTTTTTTTCTTTTTCTGTAGTATGCTGATCCGGTCACAGATCTTCTAGACAAGGAAGGGGTCTTCCGCTCCCGTCTCTTCAGGGAAGCTTGTGTCTTCCACCAAGGCTGTTATGTCAAAGACTTGAGCCGTTTAGGAAGAGACCTAAAGAAAACTATCATTTTAGATAACTCTCCTGCATCGTACATCTTCCACCCAGAAAATGCAGTAAGTATGTTTGCTTTAGATTTGTATTGCAATTGTACGTAATAAAGTAAGCAATATACACCCATCAGCCATAACATTAAAAACATCTGCCTAATATAGGGGGTCATTCCGAGTTGATCGCTAGCTGCCGTTGTTCGCAGCGATCAGGCTAAAAATCAGCATTTCTGCACATGCGTATGCACCGCAATGCGCAGGCGCGTCGTACGGGTACAATGAGCATCGTGGGTTTGCACAGAGTGTAACGAACATTCCAGTCGCACGGCCGAACGCAGGAAGATTGACATGAAGTGGGCGTTTCTGGGTGACAACTGACCGTGTTCAGGGAGTGCTTAGAAAAATGCAGGCCTGGCAGAAAAAACGCAGGCGTGGCTGGGCGTTCGCTGGGCGGGTGTGTGACGTCAAAAGCCATCCCTCCGTCGTTAGAATCAACGCACACGAAGAGTAACTACAGGGCTGGTCTTGTTTTGCACAAAAAGATTTTGCAGGCGCTCTGCTGCACAAGCATTCACACTTTTGCAAAGCGAAAATACTCCCCAGTGGGTGGCGACAATGCGTTTGCACGGCTGCTAAAAACTGCTAGCGAGCGATCAACTCGGAATGACCCCCATTATGTAGTTCACACTCATGCCGCCAAAAGGGTTTTGACTATGGACTACACAAGACCTCTGAAGGTGTCTTGTGGTATCTGGCAGCAAGACGTTAGCAGCAGATCCTTTAGGTCCTGGAATTTTCAAGGCGGGGCCGCCATGGCTCGGACTTGTTTTTTCCAACACATCCTATAGATGCTCGATCATATTGAAATCTGTGGAATTTGGAGGCCAGGACACCTTTCATCCTGGTGCCATCTCTTTCCCAGGTAAATGAAGCACATGCATGCAGCCATCCACATGATGTAAAGGAAAATGTAATTCAACAGACCAGGCCTCCGTTTTCCTTTGCTCCATGGTCCAGTTCCGATGTTCATGTTCCCTTTTATAGGCACTTTCGACAGTGGACAAGAGTCAGCATGGGCTCTCTGGCCGGCCTGTGGCTACACAGCCCCATACGCAGCAAGCTTTGCCGCACTGCGTGTTTTGACACCTTTCTATCACAGCCATCATTAACTTTTTCAGGAATTTGTGCTACAGCAGCTCTCCCGTGCGATCAGAGCAGACGGGATAGCCTTCGCTCCCCTCGCGTATCAATGAGCCTTGGGTGCCCATAACCCTGTCTCCGGTTCACAGGTTGTCCTTACTTGGACCACTTTTGGTAGGTACTAACCACTGCATACCGGAAACATACCACAAGACCTTCTGTTTTGGAGATGCTTTGACCCAGTTGTCTAGCCATCACAATTTTGCCCCTGTCTGAGTCACTGAGATCCTTATGCTTGCCTACTTCCAGCACATCAACTTCAAGAATTGAATGTTCACTTGCTGCCTAATATATTCCACTTCTTGAGAAGTGACATTGTGACAAGATAATCAGTTATACACTTCACATGTCAGTGGTTTTAATGTTATGGCTGATGGGTGTATATAGATAGTAAGCTTGCAAGCCCACTTTCCTCTTTGTCTATCTGTTACTACCTAGTCTTGTTTTATTACTGTTTTGACCCAAATTGTAAAGCGCAACTGAATATGTTGGTGCTATATATGTTACTGTTAATAATAATGCAACCCATGCATATCATAGAGGTCATAACAGCACATAGGGACATGTTCATTGGTGTTTCCTACTGCAAATTTCCTATTTCAATTATTAAATTGTATCCACAGTGTTAGAGAATGGGATTGCATTCACTTCTAACCATAGACATAGATGACTGACATGCACACATTCTTTAGAAAAATGTATATATGATATCATCAATGCTTTCTTGTAAGCATTGTTACAGGTTCTTCCATAGTGCTTAGAATTTGGAGGTTCTTATTCTTTTGCTCTCGAGCAAGAAATGGACAACCATCTCTGCGAGTGGCATGGGTTTCTCAAGTTGACCCTGACCACTTTGAAGGACTGTTGCTGAGACTTGTTGATGGCAAAACTCTAGGTACTTTGGGCTTTTCAAATCAAAGGTAGCAGTCACTAGGCATGTGTTGGCATGATGACACAAGGCGGTATGGTGGACTCTATGATGTTGGTTTTAACGCCATGCATTTGCAGTTAGGCCCTGTTGCAGAGTTGTGGGGAGCTGTGATTCCATAGCTAAATAAAGAGTCTACAGTCTTCAGTTTCGTTTTTGAGGAGGCATTCCTGGAGGGTTGAGAGTACTAAGGTGTTTCCTGTGGTAGTTCACTGTCTTTATCTTTTTTTTGTCCTGTTCCTTGACTTTTATGTCCATACCTTACCAGGGAAATACTGTAGCAGGTACAGTGTCAGGCTTGGTGTAGCTCACATTAATTAGTGTAACTGTTTAATCATAGAATAACTGAGAATTTTACCTTTAGGATGAAGGCATTAAACTATACTTTTATACATGTTACATATATCTTCGCTCAATTTAAATTGTACATTTTCGTACAATATTTAGGTTAAAATAAGCTTACTTTACACTCTGTGATGTATAACATCAGCGGACACAGATTTAGCTGCTAACAATGTCATTCAGTTGATAACTCAGTGTTCTACTCCAAGCAGTTACTTTTACACCATAGCTGAGTGACAACACAAATTCTGTTTATCATATTAGTCACAAGACCAACTGGGACAGCCTCCAGGTATACAGGGGGGGGGGGGGGGGGGCTGGGGGAGGCTTGAGGGGGTTAATTTACACTCCCCAGCGGCTGCCATTGTCTGCAGCCGCTGGATGGGGAGCCCTGCTGTGCTGACCAATCAGCAGTGATCGGCAGCACGGCAATCAGTAGGGGAGAGTGCAGGGAGGCAGAGGGACCTTCCGGTCCCTCTGACAGCAGCAGCGGAGGGAAGTTTCCCTTCCCTGCCGCTGCTAACACTCTCTATCTGACTGGTCGCATCTGATGCGACCATGCCAGGCAAGTGGTTAAATAATAACAGTCATTCTAGAGTCATTCTAGAGCCCCCCGGGGAAAAGTGTTTTAATTGTGCCTGTCTTTTAGGCCTGGGTTACCTTAATTATGGCAGAAGTATCCCCTTCCTCTTGTAGGATAAACTTTCATTGATCTATAAGCTCTGTGGTCACCAGACAATTTGGGTAATTGTGCTTGAGGCTTGTTCTTGGAAGAAGGAGGGGGGGGGGGGGGGGGGGGGGGTCTAAAAGGGCTTGGATTATGCCTGTTGCTGAATTGCTGTTGGCACATCAAGTCTTCTGTCTTTTCCACCCTCTTAAACCTGAGCATATGCTGTATAACATCATTGTCTGCCAGTACTGCAAATGCAAAGGTTTTTTTCTTGTGAAAGCACAGATCATTAATAAGAGCAACATCTCTGTGCTGTTTTCCAAGCTCCCATTTTAATTATTGTGCACAATAATATTACTGACAGATTGTATTGAGAAGCAATAAGAGCCAGTTGCTAGGTAACCATTAACAATACCAGATGTCTAGCGTTGCCTCAGAACATTGACTAAAAGTTATTTCTGCTACATGAATTTCATGTTTTCATCTGATAACTACAAACAAAAGGAGATGTTTATTTTATTTTTTGCTTAATCACAATTACAACATTTGATTGATACCATTTGTATACTGTTCACAAACGGTATAGGTAATGGTAACTGTAATACATGCACAAGGCCAGATTAAGGTTTGTTGGGGGTCACAGGACAACTAGCAGGTCCACCTACCAATAAAAAAATTGTCAATGCGATTATCTGCTCCCAGCTCCGCAAATGAGTTAAATATTCTGTAGTTCTCCCAGTTCACATTATGTCACCCAGAAACGGGTGTGGTTCATCAAATCGACAGTGTCTAGGTCGACAGTCACTAGGTCGACATGGATGGAAGGTCGACAGGGTTTCTAGGTCGACATGTGCTAGGTCGACAGGTCTAAAGGTCGACATGAGGATTTTTTTTTTTGGGGGGTGTCGTTTTCTTCGTAGAGTGACCGGGATCCCAAATTAGTGCACCGCGTCCCCTCGCATGGCTCGCTTCGCTCGCCATGCTTCGGGCATGGTGCCTTCGCTCCGCTACTGCTTCGCTTGGCACACTTTACCGTTCCAATCGTAGTCCACGTGGATCGTTAAGTATGAAAAAATTCAAAAAAAGGGAAAAAAATGTGAAAAACTCATGTCGACCTTTAGACCGGTCGACCTAGCACATGTCGACCTTCCATCCATGTCGACCTATAGTGGTCGACCTAAACATTGTCGACCTAGACACTGTCGATCTTCAGACCGGATCCCCCCAGAAACACCAGTTACATATGCCACAGTGCCCCCAATGCTGGTGATGTAGTTATGTGTGGGGACTGCTTGTGTGGAGGGGGGGAGGGGACTGGCAACTGCCCCAGCTACGCTGCTGTTAATCCGGCAGTGTGCATGCAACATTTCTTCTAGATAGTTTTTCTCCTATTTCTAAAGTGCTGTAGAAACTGAAAATGGATCAGACCTAGAACACCTTACACCAGTGGTTTCCAAACTTTTTTGAATCACGGCGCCCTAGAATATCAGAATTTTTTCCACAGCACCCCTAGGCCAAAAATTTCTTATTGAGAAATTTAGAAACAAATATTACATTAAGTAGATCGCGTTTATATGTCATCCTTAGGGTCAGTTGTGTGGTGAGGGACAAGATTTGCCTCTGTTTGGCCACATATTTTATGACTGGCAGCCACCAGCACTGGTTTCGCCTATTGTATTGACCATGAATAATTTGAATTGGTCCTGCAAACAGGTCAGAATGACCCCCAATAAGCGAGATAATTTTAAGAGGCCAATTGGCCTATGTCAGTGAACACCACTCTACACTGCCTTTCCATTGGAACTCTGTGTACTTCGAATACCTACATTTTCCAGTGGGTGCTGTAAAGACGTGCTCCCCGCTGTAGATGTAAGGCGCCATAAATGTAGATTACGTCAGTCCTAGAGTTTGGAAGTGTCCACAAATTGTTGTCACTGCCTAGGTACAGTATGTCTTTAATAACCAATGTCTTGCTTGTGTCATTGTAACAGTTCTGATTAATTCTAAATGCACTGACGAGGCTTCTTCTGCTTTCAGGTACCTGTGCAGTCGTGGTTTGATGACATGGGAGACACAGAACTTTTGAGTCTCATCCCAATCTTTGAGGAGCTCAGCTGTTCTGAGGACATTTATACAAGTCTTGGGCAGCTGAGGGCACCTTGAGGCTCCTTGTCTTGCCTTGATTTTTTTTCAGGGGACTTTTTATATCTTAAATATTCTTTTATTTTATTTTTTCTCTTAAATAATTTCTCACACTCGCAGTGCCTTTGGCCTCAGAGGAAGAGGAACAAAATGGAAATTCACGATTGGGCAGATTGAGGATTTCTTGGGGAATTCACCTGCCCTTACCAAGCAAACTGGCTACAGCTCACACTCCTTATGGCTTGCATGCCTGGTGGCGTGTTGGCAGCGAATGCAGGGATCTATAAATGCCATAACGTTGGTGCACTAGTAGGAGAAAGTGTCCTTTTCAATAATGGTACCATGTACCTATCTTTTCTAGTTCTCCACTGCTATTTAGTCTGCATATCATTGAATTTTGTCAAGCTGTAACATGTACAGGAGGTTGTATGGTCATGATACTGATAAATGAAAAGATACAGGTACTTTAGCTTAATATGTTAATGCACATGTGGGATTAGGCACCTTACACAGGTCTATGTGGGGAACATATTGCTGAGACAACAACATTATAAGAGAGCAAGACGGCTCTGATATATGTGCACATTCTCATCCCATCTCCTCTGTTCCCAGCATTCCCTACATGATGACGTCTGTTCTATGCATGTTCTTCGCTGAATGCACTTGGCTAGGTCATGTTTGTGGTGGCACACACTGGCATTTAGTGCCTTTCCCGACCAGCTTTTATTATGGGAAAATATGCTTCCATGCCATGATATTTTCCTTTTTAATCTCATTTGCATAACTAAAGATTATTCCAACACACCTGTACAGAGATGTACGTGTGACATTAATATTCCTATCACGGCCAGTACAATTCCATATTTTGTTTGTATTGCGATTTATAACACTGGAATCATCCAAGATGGAAGCATCATGGTCCGGGTTTAGAAATGGTTCAGGGAATCGTAAGATAGACAGCAAACACCAACTTGAAAGTCAAAGCCAATGATATATAGGTTACTGTTTATCACTAGGACATGCATAGGAAATAGAAAACATATTATTGATAATAGGCAATGGGGAATAATAGGACTACTATCACTGGTTACCGCCATATACTCTATGCCTCAGTGCCTTTAGCA
Source organism: Pseudophryne corroboree (assembly GCF_028390025.1). Taxonomy (NCBI): domain Eukaryota; kingdom Metazoa; phylum Chordata; class Amphibia; order Anura; family Myobatrachidae; genus Pseudophryne; species Pseudophryne corroboree. The sequence goes on from NC_086445.1 coordinate 213,472,637, forward strand.
GCAAAACTTCTCCCCATTTACTTTTTTATCCAAAAAATATAAAAGCCAAAGGGATTTATAGTAATTTTTAATGTTCTTCAGCCACTCCAAGGTTATTTTTATTTTTTAATTGTTGATGAGGAAAAAGAAAAAAAAGATATTTGTTAACTGGCTCCTATGAAAGCTTTAATTTGGGTCACTATGGACAGTTTGAATTTAGTATTTTTAAGATGGCATTAGCTAGTTTATACCTGGTAATGACCATACACTACAAAGGCTGTGCCTTATTATAGCAAGGGGAATACAAACATTCTAGTTTGTCTTGCATAATTCCAATGGTAACCAGCGCTATCCAGCTGTAAGACTGGTTTTAGCCTATTTATGCCAGTACTGGGTCATTGAGCAGGTAATACAGGAAAACCATGCAGTGCCTTTTTGGCTGCTAAAAACACACCTATTAAAAGCAGAGGTCTGAAAATGTAAAACATATAGATACGGAGCTGGTTTTATTTACTCCGGTAATTTAATCCCCTGTAGCTCTCATCTACTGGCCTGTTGAAGTTTGCGATCTACAGGATTCTGCAGGACTGTTACAAAATACTGAGTGGACCTCAGGGGCAACAGGTAGAAAAATGATCCATTGTACGGCATGGCAGCTTCAATGCCGTTTCAGCCATTCTTTGAAACTAACCGATCTGGAAAATGTTGAAATCCTTATGCAGACGGAGAAACGTACATTCCTGGGTGTCTTTCTATCGTGTCAGGATGTGCATCCGGCATCTGACCTTGAATGAGGGTCTGCAAAAAGTATTAGATTTATTCTTCATTGTACGTTGAGCAGCTGTTGGATGGACTTTCAGCACATTGCTGTATTTAAGGTTCTACCAGACTGACTGAATGAATTTTAATTATTAAAATATGTAATCCCTCTAACAGAGCATGTAATAAAATCTATTTTTATGCCCTATGTTTTTGTGTTTGAACTGGGAAGGGTGGCACATGGCAGCCCTGGCATCCAGATGGGGTTCTGCCATGCTCCCAAGCCGTCATAGTACAGTAGTTTTAATTTCTGTTTTCACGACTGTGGAATTGCAGTTAATACAAGACGTGATGCCCCATGAGGAGGTGCGGAGTTCTAGGACATCAGTACGTGTGGAGATGAGATGAGCGTAATCATGTGTAGGTACTCAGGTGTGTACTGCTGCATGTAGGCTACATAAAAATAACAGCATGGTAGGGGGGCTTGTCTTCTACGGCAACATCTACTTGCCTGGATTTATCAATGAATGTCAGGTTTATAGTCTAAAAAAAACTAACTGAAAATACATAACATAGGAGCCTATAATTAAGTTCTCACATTCACAGAAGCTAGCAGTCAGCATCCCAGCGGTCTGAATGCCGGAGGTCAGGTGACTGATGCTGGAATCCCGGCACCATTTGGAATTCCAACGTCGGAACCCCGACCACCAACACCTGGAAAGCAATTATTAGGGTGGGGGTTACGGGTAAGGCCCGGGGAGGGTTGGGATTAGGCTTTATAGGGGGATTAGCCGTAGCTGCAATCCCCTCCCAAATTTTAGCCCTAGCAGCCACCCCCTGGGATTAGCCGTAGCTGCCACCTCTATGTTAGCCCAGGCCGCCACCGCAGGTAGGGAGCAGGGAAGGGGGAAATGAATTACCCCGTCCCATATCGGCATTCTAAAATTCTAAAGTCAGGATGCCGTGGTCGGTCATGTGACCGCCGGCATCCCCACCGCTGGGATTTCCTATCACAACCGTACAGATGGGTATAACTGGAACTTGCAGGCAGCTCACTAAGGGTTCCATTTAACAATGATACTAAATACTGCTAGCATATTTTGTTTAATTACAGTGTAAGCTAAGAGTATGCTCAGTGTAACACAAGAGTATCCAGTTATATCTGTCCAGCTGTGTCTTCTGCTTGCTCCTTACAGCCTACTGCTGCCAGCAACTGGTTAACTAATGCGCATGCACATTGCGCTTCAACCTGGTGGGGGTACAGGAAAGCCTGGATGGCTATGCTAAAGTCAGAAAGGCTTTTGCTGGCAAACAGCGGTAAGAACAGATGTAATAACGCTTTTTAGTTTGTGCAAATGGGGTTATATTTTGTTCTTAAATAGGACCCTAAGTCTGGTGCCATACTAGTCACGACACTGCTGGTACATATGATGCGGGAGATGTATGCGAGGTGGAGAAGATGCCCAAAGCAACCAATAAGTTTCTGTCATTTATTCAGCACAGTCTATGAACAGTTATAGGGGGTCATTCAGATCTGATCGCTGCTGTGTGTTTTCGCATAGCAGGCAACCAGATCCTAACTGCGCATGCGTATGCACCGCAATGCGCAGGTGCGTCGGACAACAGCAACAGGCATCGCCAGCCAGCGACGGGATGGTGCGGAAAAAAAACGATTGCACGGGTGTTCTCAAGGTAATTGACAGTAAGAGGCCGTTTGTGGATGGCAACTTACCGTTTACAGGGGGTGTCCGGAAAAACGCAGGCAGAGTCCAGCGTTTTCAGGGGGGGTATAGATTCTCGGAAAAAGGGGAAGGGGTGTAATCCTCTGCACTGGACTTAAATTGAATTAATGTTGATAATAGGATAGTCAAAAAACCCCAATTTTCATATTGAATCAATTTATAATATTGTATGGGGGTGCCGCCATAGACAATAAATTGGAAGAGAAATACTAGAAAGAAAAGGATTGTCTCTTTGTTGGCGCACTTTCAAGAAAAGAATGTATATGTTTAAAATGTAACTTTTAATTTAGTACGATTAATAGAACTAAATTAAAAGTTACATTTTAAACATATACATTCTTTTCTTGAAAGTGCGCCAACAAAGAGACAATCCTTTTCTTTCTAGTATTTCTTTTTCAGGGGGGGTGTCTGACATCAGCTCCAGCCCCGATCAGCAGGAATCAATCGCACTGGAAGAATAAGTCCTGGGCTGCGCAGAGACTGCACAAACTGATTTTTAGCAGCTCTGCTACACATGCGATCGCACACTTGCGCGGCAAAAATACACTCACCCTGTAGACGGCAACTATCTGAACGCAGGACAGCTAAAAACAGCCCAGCGATCAGATCTGAATGACCTCCATAGTCCTTTCAGACTAAAAATCCAGGTCCATCCTGGGTTACTGAACACGGGCCTAATTCTGAGTTGATCGCAGCATCAAATTTGTTAGCAGTTGGGCAAACCCATGTGCAGTGCAGGGGAGGCAGATATAACATGTGCAGAGAGAGTTAGATTTGGGTGGGGTGTGTTCAAACTGAAATTTAAATTGCAGTGTACAAATAAAGCAGCCAGTATTTACCCTGAACAGAAACAAAATAAACCACCCAAATCTAACTCTCTCTGCAAATGTTATATCTGCCCCCCCCCCCCTGCAGGGCACATGGTTCTGCCCAATTGCTGCGATCAACTCAGAATTACCCCCACTGTTTCAAGCCGTGTCACAGCTGCTTGAAACTATTTTCACACTGCAGGCTGGATCTGGGTAATTGCTGGGTCGTCCCTTTGCCGGTGCTTGGTCTTCCCACCTCCAAGCGTCGGTAATCCAGCTCTCTGCTGCTTTTAATGTGACCTGGCTTTCACTCTGCAGACTGTCCAGGTTTGATCCTGGCCGCGACCTAGGACCCACAGCCCGGGTAGACCCTTTGACACTTATACCCCTTTTCCACTAGCTCAAAAAACACGGGTAAATGCACAGGGGGCGCATTTACCCGCGTTTTTTGCTAGTGGAAATGGCTCCCTCTGCAAAAACCCGGAACTAGTGATCCGGGAATCCTACCCAGGTAGCTTACCAGGTTGAACACGAGTACAGCACGGTAAGCTTTGCAGTGTAAACGCAGCGTATGGAAGGGCGGCGCTGGGAGATCATGTGATCTCCCAGCGCCGCCCCTGCCGCGTCACCAACCCGGCAATATGCCGGGTTGGTGAGTGCAGTGGGAAAGGGGGCTCTGATGCGGGTCGCAGTCGAGTAGCACCCGTGTCAGGCTCCCGGCTGCGACCCGCATCACTAGTGGAAAAGGGGTATAAGCCAGGACCCTGGGTCAGAGGCTTTTTGTGAAAAGGGGATTAATAACTTATTTATTGCTTTGGCCAACTACTACACTTGATCTCTCTTAAACACTTGATACATCTCCCCTTTTAACGAACTATAGCTATTTTGGGGTGGAGTTTGAGATGTTGAGTCGTTTCTGGGTTCTATAAGTTTGGTTGGAAGGTGACCATACACACAGACTGATAGCGAATAATCACACAACTACAACTCATGCTGAGTTAGGGCCTATGGGGGTCATTCCGAGTTGATCGCTCGCTAGCAGTTTTTAGCAGCCGTGCAAACGCATTGCCGCCGCCCACTGGGGAGTGTATTTTCGCTTTGCAGAAGTGCAAACGCTTGTGCAGCAGAGCGCCTGCAAAATCTCTTTGTGCAAAACAAGACCAGCCCTGTAGTTACTCTTTGTGTGCGTTGATTCTAACGACAGAGGGACAGCTTTTGACGTCAAACACCCGCGCAGCGAACGCCCAGCCACGCCTGTGTTTTTTTTGCCACGCCTGCGTTTTTCCAAACACTCCCTGAAAACGGTCAGTTGCCACCCACCCAGAAACGCCCACTTCATGTCAATCTTCCTGCGTTTGTCCGTGCGACAGGAATGTTCGTTAGACTCTGTGCAAACCCACGATGCTCACTGTACCTGTACGATGTGCCTGCGCATTGTGGTGCATACGCATGCCCAGAAATGCAGATTTTTAGCCTGATCGCTGCGGTGCGAACAACGGCAGCTAGCGATCAACTCTGAATGACCCCCTATACGCGGTATCACACACATATACCTTGGGGTTAATTTTTTTATTTGTTGGCAGCGCATTAGTGTTAATTTTGTTGTTGGGAGCCAGTTAACCTACCAATATGATGTTGGAATGTGGGAGGAAACCAGATTACCCAGAAGAATCTCACATGTACACGGGGATTTCATGGCTGAATTAACATGGACTGGATAGCTGATACTAAGAACTATTCTTCTGTCCCCATTGGATTAATTTGGGCTGAAATAAGGGTGGGAAAAAACAAGTGGGGGACTCTTTGCTGGTAGAAATAGACCAAGATGGGAATGTGTAGGCTTACCATACTATCCCTTTAAATCGGGACACTCATGAATTACACAAGTTTGTGTAATTCATTAGTGTCCAGGTTTAAAGGGATAGTATTGTAAGCCTACGAATATGGTATGTACATGTATATATTGATGATTTTAGAACTTAGATCTAAATTTAGTTTGTATTTAGGACAGGGATAAGGATCCTACAGGAAAAATGATGTATTGCTCATCCCTAACCCACCTCAGGTAGAACTCTGCATCATAAATTATAACATGTTTTCAATATGCTATGCAGTTTCATTTCTCCTGCAGTACTAGGGCAGTACCTTTAATGGTGCACGCGTTTCAGGCTAAAGTTTAACTATGCTGCTCCTTCCTCTTAGCATTGCTTTGGGATCTGCGCACTGACGCCATTTTCCCAGGTATCCTCATGTTCCAAGTCAGAGCATATGTCTGCCTGATGGGGTTGTAGTCCTCTAGGCCAAGCATAAGCTCTCTGCTTTTAGCCTCCTTTTGGTCTGTGCTGTCACACCCCCATAGGCTGAGACTGTGCACACATCTCTGGCTTCTAGTGGGCAGGGATATCTATTATTTCACACACAAACCCTGGTTTGGACCAGTACTACAGTACTTAACCCCCTTTCACACATGGCGGTTGGACCTGAGTTATCCCAGGATGGTTCTGTTCACACATAGGGGGTAATTCCAAGTTGATCGCACCAGGAAATTTTTTAGCAGTTGGGCAAAACCATGTGCACTGCAGGGGAGGCAGATATAACATGTGCAGAGAGAGATAGATTTGGGTGTGGTGTGTTCAATCTGCAATCTAAATTGCAGTGTAAAAATAAAGCAGCCAGTATTTACCCTGCACAGAAACAATATAACCCACCCAAATCTAACTCTCTCTGCAAATGTTATATCTGCACCCCCTGCAGTGCACATGGTTTTGCCCAACTGCTAAAAAATTCCTGCTGCGATCAACTTGGAATTACCCCCATAGTCAAGTCCTGGGTCGGTGCACGTGCAGTGGCAAAAACCTGGGTATTTAGGCTATGTGTGAAAGGGGGATTAGTTTGCTGTTCCCAGATTTGCTGAAAAGCGTAGGAGCAGTTCCGTTTCACTTTTAACATTTAACTGGGAGTGCTGCTTTAAATGTCTGTTACTGTGAAGTGTAAGCACTAGCCCAGGGAGTGAGCTCAGTCTTATGTGACAATAAAGAGCCCAGAAACAACCATCACAACTACAGTATCGTAAATCGATTCTTAGGGGTATATTTACTAAAGTGTGGGTTTTTAGAAGTGGAGATGTTGCCCATAGTAACCAATCAGATTCTGCTTAACGTTTATCTAGCTGCTTCTAGAAGATAATAGCTAGAACTGATTGGTGCGCTCCGGAGGTTATCCTGCTGTCCGCACAGCGTGAACGGAGGATAGGAGAAACCGCTAAACTGCTGCTGCTGCCAGGAGAAACCGCTGCCAGGAGACCAGGTAGGAGTAACATAGAAACATAGAATTTGACGGCAGATAAGAACCACTTGGCCCATCTAGTCTGCCCCCTTTCTCTAACGTCCTAGAGGATGCTGGGGACTCCGTAAGGACCATTGGGCGGAGACGGGCTCCGCAGGAGACATGGGCACTTTAAGAAAGAATTTAGTTCCTGGTGTGCACTGGCTCCTCCCTCTCTGCCCCTCCTCCAGACCTCAGTTTGATTCTGTGCCCAGAGGAGCTGGGTGCTTTTCAGTGAGCTCTCCTGAGTTTGCTGATAGAAAGTTTTTTGTTAGGTTTTTTATTTTCAGGGAGCTCTGCTGGCAACAGACTCCCTGCATCGTGGGACTGAGGGGAGAGAAGCAGCCCTACTCTCTGAAGCTAGGTCCTGCTTCTTAGGCTACTGGACACCATTAGCTCCAGAGGGATCGGTACGCAGGATCTCACCCTCGCCGTCCGTCCCAGAGCCGCGCCGCCGTCCCCCTCGCAGAGCCGGAAGACTGAAGTCGGGTGAGTATGAGAAGCAAGAAGACTTCACAGGCGGCAGAAGACTTCGTGATCTTCACTGGAGGTAACACACAGCACTGCAGCTGTGCGCCATTGCTCTACACACCTACACATACTCCGGTCACTGTTAGGGTGCAGGGCGCAGGGGGGGGGGGCGCCCTGGGCAGCATTTGGGACCTCATTCTGGCAAATAAACACATATATACAGCTGGGCACTGTATATATGTAGGAGCCCCCGCCAAAGAAATAAAATTTAAGCGGGACAAGCCCGCCGCTGAGGGGGCGGGGCTTCTCCCTCAGCACTCACCAGCGCCATTTTTTCTCCACAGCACGCTGAGAGGAAGCTCCCCAGGCTCTCCCCTGCTGATACACGGTAGAAGAGGGTTGTAAAGAGAGGGGGGGCACATAATCAGGCGCAAAAAAGTATATTAACAGCAGCTACTGGGTTAACATTAAGTCACTGTGTTATTCCTGGGTTATATAGCGCTGGGGTGTGTGCTGGCATACTATCTCTCTGTCTCTCCAAAGGGCCTCGTGGGGGAACTGTCTTCAGAAAGGACATTCCCTGTGTGTGTGGTGTGTCGGTACGCTTGTGTCGACATGTCTGATGTGGAAGGCTATGTGGGAGAGGAGCGGGAGCAAATGAATGTGGTATCTCCGCCGACGGCGCCGACACCTGATTGGATGGATATGTGGAAGGTTTTAAATGATAATGTTAATTCTTTGCATAAAAGATTAGACATGGCTGATGCATTGGGACAGTCAGGGTCTCAACCCGTGCCTGATCCTATGTCGCAGGGACCGTCAGGGTCTCATAAGCGCCCACTATCCCAAATTGTTGACACAGATACCGACATGGATTCTGACTCCAGTGTCGATTACGATGATGCAAAGTTACAGCCAAAGTTGGCTAAATCACTCCGATATATGATTATAGCAATTAAGGAGGTTTTGCACATCACAGAGGAAACCCCTGTCCCTGACACAAGGGTTTATATGTATAAGGGAAAGAAACCTGAGGTAACTTTTCCCCCCTCACACGAACTGAATGAGTTATGTGAAAAAGCTTGGGAATCTCCAGATAAAAAACTGCAGATTTCCAAACGGATTCTTATGGCGTATCCTTTCCCGCCAACGGACAGGTTACGATGGGAATCCTCCCCTAGGGTGGACAAAGCTTTAACTAGCTTATCCAAAAAGGTAGCCCTGCCGTCCCAGGATACGGCTACCCTCAAGGATGCTGCTGATCGCAAACAGGAGGGTACCCTGAAGTCCATTTATACACATTCAGGTACCTTGCTCAGACCGGCAATCGCGTCGGCCTGGGTCTGTAGTGCAGTAGCGGCATGGACTGATACCTTATCAGAGGAGTTTGATACCCTAGATAGGGATACTGTTTTATTGACCCTGGGGCATATTAAAGACGCTGTCCTTTATATGAGAGATGCTCAAAGAGACATTAGTCTGCTGGGTTCTAGAATAAACGCTATGTCGATTTCTGCCAGAAGGGTCCTGTGGACTCGGCAATGGACAGGTGATGCCGACTCAAAACGGCATATGGAGGTTTTACCTTACAGGGGTGAGGAATTGTTCGGTGAAGGTCTGTCGGACCTGGTCTCCACAGCTACGGCTGGAAAGTCAAATTTTTTGCCTTATGTTCCCTCAGCCTAAGAGAGCACCGCATTATCAAATGCAGTCCTTTCGTTCACAAAGAAACAAGAAAGTCCGAGGTGCGTCCTTTCTTGCCAGAGGAAGGGGTAGAGGAAAGGAAGCTGCACAATACAGCTAGTTCCCAGGAACAGAAGTCCTCCCCGGCCTCTGCAAAATCCACCGCATGACGCTGGGGCTCCACTGGCGGAGTCGGGGCCAGTGGGGGCGCGTCTTCGGAATTTCAGCCACATGTGGGTTCACTCCCAGGTGGATCCCTGGGCAATAGAAATTGTGTCTCAGGGTTACAAGCTGGAATTCGAAGAGGTGCCTCCTCGCCGGTTTTTCAAATCGGCCCTACCGTCTTTCCCCCTAGAGAGGGAGATAGTGTTAAATGCAATACAAAAATTGTATCTTCAGCAGGTGGTGGTCGAGGTTCCCCTCCTTCAACAGGGAAGGGGGTATTATTCGACCATGTTTGTGGTTCCGAAACCGGATGGTTCGGTCAGACCCATATTGAATTTAAAATCTCTGAACCTATACTTGAAGAGGTTCAAGTTCAAGATGGAATCGCTAAGAGCGGTCATCGCCAGCCTGGAAGGGGGGGATTTTATGATGTCACTGGACATAAAGGATGCGTACCTTCATGTCCCCATTTATCCGCCTCATCAGGCGTACCTAAGATTTGCGGTACAGGACTGTCATTACCAATTTCAGACGTTGCCGTTTGGTCTCTCAACGGCTCCGAGGATTTTCACCAAGGTAATGGCGGAATTGATGGTGCTCCTGCGCAAGCAGGGTGTCACAATTATCCCGTACTTGGACGATCTCCTCATAAAAGCGAGATCAAGAGAGCAGAAGCTGAACAGCGTATCTCTTTCACTGAAAGTGTTACAGCAACACGGCTGGATTCTCAATATCCCAAAGTCGCAGTTGGTTCCTACGACTCGTCTGCCCTTCTTGGGCATGATTCTGGACACGACCCAGAAAAGGGTTTATCTTCTGATAGAAAAAGCCCAGGAACTTATGACTCTGGTCAGGAACCTTTTGAAAACAAGACATGTGTCCATGCATCATTGCACTCGAGTCCTGGGAAAGATGGTGGCCTCATACGAGGCCATTCCCTTTGGCAGGTTCCATGCGAGGACTTTCCAATGGGATCTGTTGGACAAGTGGTCCGGATCACATCTACAGATGCATCGGTTGATCACCCTGTCTCCCAGGACCAGGGTGTCACTCCTGTGGTGGCTGCAGAGTGCTCACCTTCTCGAGGGCCGCAGATTCGGCATTCAGGATTGGATCCTGGTGACCACGGACGCAAGCCTCCGCGGTTGGGGAGCAGTCACACAGGGAAGAAATTTCCAGGGTCTTTGGTCAAGTCAAGAGACTTGTCTGCACATCAACATCCTGGAACTAAGGGCCATATACAACGCCCTACGTCAAGCGGAGGCCTTACTTCGCGACCAACCAGTTCTGATCCAGTCAGACAACATCACCGCAGTGGCTCATGTAAACCGCCAAGGCGGCACAAGGAGCAGAGCGGCAATGGCGGAAGCCACCAGGATTCTTCGCTGGGCGGAGAATCATGTAAGTGCACTGTCAGCAGTGTTCATTCCGGGAGTGGACAACTGGGAAGCAGACTTCCTCAGCAGACACGACCTACACCTGGGAGAGTGGGGACTTCATCCAGAAGTCTTCGCACAGATTGTGAGTGGGTGGGAACTGCCACAGATAGACATGATGGCGTCCCGCCTCAACAAAAAGCTGCAGAGGTATTGCGCCAGGTCAAGAGACCCTCAGGCAGTAGCGGTAGACGCCCTCGTGACACCGTGGGTGTTCCGGTCCGTCTATGTATTTCCTCCTCTTCCTCTCATACCAGAGGTGTTGAGAATAGTAAGAAGAAAAGGAGTGAGAACAATCCTCGTTGTTCCAGATTGGCCACGACAGACCTGGTATCCAGATCTGCAGGAAATGCTCACGGAAGATCCGTGGCCTCTTCCTCTAAGGCAGGACCTGTTGCAACAGGGTCCCTGTCTGTTCCAAGACTTACCACGGCTGCGTTTGACGGCATGGCGGTTGAACGCCGGATCCTAGCGGAAAAAGGTATTCCGGTGGAGGTTATCCCTGCGCTGATAAAGGCTAGGAAGGAAGTAACAGCAAAACATTATCACCGTATATGGCGAAGATATGTTTCTTGGTGTGAGGCCAGGAATGCTCCTACGGAAGAATTCCATCTGGGCCGTTTCCTTCACTTCCTACAAACTGGAGTGGATTTGGGCCTTAAATTAGGCTCCATTAAGGACCAGATTTCGTCCCTATCCATTTTCTTTCAAAAAGAATTGGCTTCTCTCCCAGAAGTTCAGACTTTTGTTAAGGGAGTACTGCATATTCGGCCTCCGTTTGTGCCTCCGGTGGCGCCTTGGGACCTTAATGTGGTCTTGGGCTTCCTAAAGTCACACTGGTTTGAACCACTGAAAACGGTGGAGTTGAAATATCTCACTTGGAAGGTGGTCATGTTATTAGCCCTGGCTTCGGCTAGGCGAGTGTCGGAATTAGCGGCTTTATCACATAAAAGCCCCTATCTGGTTTTCCATATTGATAGAGCGGAATTGCGGACACGTCCTCAGTTCCTGCCAAAAGTGGTTTCATCCTTTCATATGAACCAACCTATTGTGGTGCCTGTGGCTACACGGGACTTAGAGGATTCCGAGTCCCTTGATGTGGTCAGGGCTTTGAAAATTTATGTAGCCAGGACGGCTAGAGTCCGAAAAACAGAAGCACTGTTTGTTCTGTATGCAGCCAACAAGCTTGGCGGCCCTGCTTCAAAGCAGACTCTTGCTCGCTGGATCTGTAACACGATTCAGCAGGCGCATTCTACGGCAGGATTGCCGTTACCTAAATCGATCAAGGCCCATTCCACTAGGAAAGTGGGCTCTTCTTGGGCGGCTGCCCGAGGGGTCTCGGCACTACAGCTGTGTCGAGCTGCTACTTGGTCGGGTACAAACACCTTTCCAAAATTCTATAAGTTTGATACCCTGGCTGAGGAGGACCTCATGTTTGCTCAATCGGTGCTGCAGAGTCATCCGCACTCTCCCGCCCGTTTTTGTATAATCCCCATGGTCCTTACGGAGTCCCCAGCATCCTCTAGGACGTTAGAGAAAATAAGATTTTACTTACCGGTAAATCTATTTCTCGTAGTCCGTAGAGGATGCTGGGCGCCCGTCCCAAGTGCGGACTTCTTCTGCAAGACTTGTATATAGTTATTGCTTCAATAAGGGTTACGTTATTGTTGCATCGGGCGTGAACTGATGCTATGTTATTGTCATACTGTTTACTGGATTGTTATCACAAGTTATAAGGTGTGATTGGTGTGGCTGGTATGAATCTTGCCCTTGGATTAACAAAAATCCTTTCCTCGTACTGTCCATCTCCTCTGGGCACAGTTCTCTAACTGAGGTCTGGAGGAGGGGCAGAGAGGGAGGAGCCAGTGCACACCAGGAACTAAATTCTTTCTTAAAGTGCCCATGTCTCCTGCGGAGCCCGTCTCTCCCCATGGTCCTTACGGAGTCCCCAGCATCCTCTACGGACTACGAGAAATAGATTTACCGGTAAGTAAAATCTTATTATTTTTTATCCTTTAGGCAATCTCAACCCTTTTTGAACCTTAATTCTTTGTAAGGATATTCATATGCCTATCCCAAGCATGTTTAAATTGCTCTACAGTCTTAGCCTCTACCACCTCTGATGGGAGGCTATTCCACTTATCCACTACCCTTTCTGTGAAGTAATTTTTCCTTAAATTTCCCCTGAACCTCCCCCCCTCCAGTCTCAGTGTATGTCCTCGAGTTCTAATACTTCTCTTCCTTTGAAGAATGTTTCCCTCCTGAACTTTGTTAAGACCTTGATATATTTGAAAGTTTCTATCATGTCCCCCCTTTCCCTTCTCTCCTCCAAACTATACATGTTAAGATCTTTCAGCCTTTCCGGGTAAGTTTTTTGTGATGTAGGCCATGCACCATTTTAGTTGCCCTTCTTTGTACTCTCTCTAATGTATTTATATATTTCTGGAGATATGGTCTCCAGAACTGGACACAGTATTCCAGATGGGGACGCACCAATGACCTATACAGTAGCATTATCACTTCTTTTTTCCTGCTACTGATTCCTCTCCCTATGCAACCAAGCATCTGACTTGCCTTCCTCATTGCTTTGTTGCATTGCTTTCCTGCCTTCAAGTCACTTGAAATAGTGACTCCTAAATCCCTTTCCTCCTCAGTAGTTTCCATTATAGTACCCTTGATACTATATTTAGCCTTTGGGTTTTTGAGACCCAAGTGCATGATTTTGCATTTTTTAGCATTAAACTGTAGTTGCCACGTTCTTGACCATTTCTCAAGCCTACCTAGGTCATCAATCATTTGTTTTACACCTCCCGGTGTGTCTACCCTGTTGTATATCTTTGTATCATCTGCAAAAAGGCATACCTTCCCTTCAATACCATCTGCAATGTCACCAACAAAGATATTAAAGAGAACTGGACCAAGTACAGATCCCTTGGGTACTCCACTGGTAACATTTCCCTCCATAGATTGAACTCCATTCACTACAACTGTCTGTTTCCTATCCTGCAACCAGGTTCTTATCCATTTAACTGTTTTATAATCCACCCCCACGCTTTCAAGTTTATTTAGCAGTCTGCGATGTGGGACAGTGTCAAATGCCTTGCTAAAGTCTAGATATGCTACATCTACAGCTCCCCCTTGATCTATTATTTTTGTCACAGAGTCAAAAAAGTCAATAAGATTTGTTTGGCAGATCTCCCACCAGTAAATCCATGCTGTTTTGGATCCTGTAAGTTGTTTGATTTAAGATATTCCACAACTCTTTCTTTTAATAGTTTTTCCATTACTTTCCCTACTACTGATGTAAGGCTTACTGGTCTGTAGTTACTTGCTTCTTCCTTGCTTCCACTTTTGTGCAGTGGAACTACATTTGCTCTTTTCCAGTCCTCTGGAATAGCACCTGTATTTAGTGACTGGTTAAATAATTCTGTTAAAGGTGTAACCAGCACATCTTTTAGCTCTTTGAGTATCCTTGGGTGTATCCCATCTGGTCCCATAGATTTATCCACTTTTAGTTTTGAAAGTTCTGTTAGGACCTTCACCTCTGTAAATGTACTTTCATCTGCCTTATTTTTATGAATGTCCTTGCAACTTAACTAGGGTAGGGACAGATATATAGACCTCTCCATAATCTAACAAGTAGGCAATACTCCATCGGCAAACCCGCATTCCACTGGACACCTCCCAAACTATCTCAAAAGGGGAAGCGATTAAAATACCACCAGTTGTGATCCCACCGGTCACAATACTGACGTCTGAATACCAGCAACACAGGCTATTCTCCTTCTGTGGGTGTCTACGACACCCATAGAGGGAGAAAATAACTTGTGGCTAGTGCAGCATGCCCGCAAGGGGCTTTCTAGCGTTTGCCCCACTGCCGGCATTCTGGCGGATGGAATCCCGCTGTCAGGATCATGACACCTGGCATCCTGTATGTATTCCTTCAAAAGAGCTGCAAACATTTACTTTTCACATTTGACCTATTTTTTTTCCTTTTCAGCATTTTTTATAACACTACACAGACACTATATACACAAGCGCTCTATATATTCTATAATACAGTATGTATTATATATGTATTTTAAGATTATCCTTCATTTTGATTATCTTTTCAGCTTCTCCCCTCATACCCTGTATCATCATGGCTATACTGCATTGGTAACTATATGTTGGCATTTTACGGCACCAAGCAGCAGGTGAAGAGTGTTGCCAGCTTAGCAGGTACGGATTAATGGGACTTCTCCATTCATCACCTCTTCCATTCCATACTGTTGCAAATGAATCCTGACCACTGCAGCTGTCTTTCTATATGCCAGAGATGAGTGGTTTGGCCCATGCCTGCGCTCTGTGTAAGCATCACCATACCAAGGTTATTTTGTTGGGTTTTGCTGTTCCGTTGGTTGAGCAAATAACGTTTGCAACTACTGCATCCAAACCACTGTTACAGTGATTCTATGTAGAGTGAAAAGTGCTATTTTATAGGAAGATAAATTGCTGGGGAAAACTCTGGCTATTGGGGGTCATTCCGACCCGTTCGCTCACTGCGTTTTAACGCAGCAGAGCGAACGGGTCCCTGCTGCGCATGTGCCGGCGCCATAGTGTGTGCCTGCGCATGCGGGACAGCCGTAGCAGGACAGCGATCACCTCTGCCTGAATGACAGCCAGAGACGATCGATGGGCGGGAGGGGGCGAAACGGCGGCGTTTGGCCGCTGTTTCGTAGGCGCGGTCCGGCCAACGCAGTCGTGGTCGGACCGAACGAGGTGCGGGCCGCAGCGGCTGTGTGACGTCATACGCAGCCGCTGCAGACCAGGGTGCGAGGAGTAGCTCCCGGCCAGCACGCTAAATCTGCGCTGGACAGCAGTTACTCCTGAAGTGCAAAGGCATTGCAGCTGTGCGATGCCTTTACACTTCTGCGAGGGGGCCGGCCTGACATGCGGGGCGGACTAGCATGTCAGGAAAGATGATCGTAGCTGTGCTAAATTTAGCACAGCTCCGATCAACTCGGAATGACCCCCCATACTTGTCAGAAAATATGTGCATAGGGCCTAATTCAGATCTGATTGCAGCAGCAAATTTGTTAGCTAACGGGCAAAACCATGTGCACTGCAGGGGGGGGGGGGCAGATATAACATGTGCAGAGAGAGTTAGATTTGGGAGGGGTGTGTTCAAAATGAAATCCAAACTGCAGCGTAAAAATAAAGCAGCCAGTATTTACCCTGCACAAAAACAAAATAACCCACCCAAATCTAACTCTCTCTGCAAATGTTATATCTGCCCCCCACCCCCCCTCTCCAGCAGTGCAACATGGCTTTGCCCATTAGCTAACAAATTTGCTGCTGCTGGGGGTTCAGAGCAGTATCAGAATGCTGTGACACTGATCATCAGCGCATCTCCATTAGAACAATGGCAACCCATTCTCCATTTGGAGAATATTTCGCAATTTTCTAGAAACCACAAGGTGGCGCTATTGCCTAGCAATTTTCTCTTTCAATACACAAAATAAAAATAAATTACTGACAGCTTCATTGCTAATGATATACACTATTATATCAATGTTGTACACACAAAGTTACACTTAAGTAAATAATAATCTAGTTAATAATAATAATAAAACACACACTGTGTTAATAAATAGGAGCTGATTCAAAGTCGCATGTTGCTGTGATTGCTTTAGCGTCTTTTGCCATAGTCAGGTCTGTGACCTTTTGCTAATGCAGCCATTCCATTAGTGTACAAATGTGAATTTTATGGACTTAGATGCCCACTTTGAGCATCTCTAGATGCTACCATCATTTGTACTCAGTGGCATAAGCAGACCTAAGTGGGCCCAATCCCAAGCACTCCTCCAGAATGACTAGGGGAAGGGATGGGTGGGGCAGAGCCATAGCCAGATTAAGGGGGGGATGCAGGGCATACTGTACCCCGGGCCCCCCTTTGTCAGGGGGCCCCCCGACTAGAGCACACTGACATCACTAGCAGCAGAACCAGCAGCCAGAATGCAAGCAAAACAGTATGCAGTAAAGGCAGAGACACAGGAGTATCATGTTTCATGAGCTACTGACAGAGCTTTCCGACCAGAGGAGAGATAGGAGGGTGGAGAGAACTGTAAGTGATACAGGGATCACTGCTTCTCCTCTTCCCTGCTTGGGTGTCTGAGTCTTGTGTAAACTGTTATGCAACTAAACCATTTAGGTCTAGAGATAGACATACACAGAGAGTCCTCCTGAGTCCTGTCCCAGTGTGTAAGTAGTACAGAGGTTGCTGCTGTTCTTGCATGTGACAAGATAAATTATTTTATTTTTCTATGTGTATTTTAAGGTTAAGTTGTCTTTGTTACACTACAAGAAAATTTTATAAAATAGTTGTCTTTCAATTAGGTAGAGCTAGCTATAAACAGTACACAGCCATTATTAAACTATTTGTTTAACACAAATATACACCATTGGTTTAAATTTAATATACACAATCCATACATCCCAATATGACCCATTCCAGGAGAGACAACATGCTCTCTACCTGGACTTCCTTCTTAATTTATGATTGCAATTACCTGTGTTGAAATACCTGTTTTATCAATTAAATAGTTCAACACAGGTGACGCCAATCATATATTAAGTGGAAAGTCCAGGTAGAGAGCATTTTGTCCCTCCTGGAATGGGACATGTTGGGAGGTAAGCACAATCTAATATACAACCCTTACCTTCCACCAGGGCCCCCCTGTCTTAAATGCCCCGGGCACCTCCAAGCCTTAATCCGGCCCTGGGCAGAGTGGCTGGGAGGCAGATCAGAAAAGCAGAGATGGGCCGGGGCCTGACAGAGTGGAGGGCAAGATGGAGACTGATGTGTCATTTACATATAGTGCAAGATCTAATTAAAATAAAATTAAAAAAAGTATACATTCATACAAATTCACATTTACCTTGAGACTATTGGCTGCACAGTTTCCAGCACTGTCGGCTGATCCAATTTTTTTTCTTCTGCTGAACTTGGTCTGCTTCTGCCGTACTCTGTACTGGCACACTGGATTACCCACAGCTGCACATTGATCCTGTTCCCCATTTTCACTATCAGCCATTCCCCCAGCTCCTGTCCCCACCAGTGCTGCCTGCCATGCCCAGCTCCTGTCCCCACTTTTAGCCTTCCATTCCCAGCTTCAGTCCCCACTTTCACTGCCTGCCCCTCCCAGCTTATGTCCTCACTCTCACTGCTTGCCATTTCCAGCTCCTGTCCCCACTTTTACTACCTGTCATTCCCAGCTCATATCTCCACTTTCACTGCCTGTCATTCCCAGCTCATATCCCCACTTTCACCGCCTGCCATTCCCAGCTCATATCCCCACTTTCACTGCCTGCCCATCCTAGCTTCTGTCCCCGCTTTCAATATGTGCTGCTCCCAGCTCCTGTCCCCACTTTCACTACCTGCTGCTCCTAGCTCCTGTCCCCACTTTCACTACCTGCCATTCCCAGCTCAGTCATGTCCCCACTTTCACTACCTGCCATTCCCAGCTCAGTCATGTCCCCACTTTCATAATCTGCCATTCACCGATCCTGTCCCCACTCTCACTGCCTGCCGCGGCGCTCCCAGCACACTGCCTGTCCCCCCCCCAGCTCCTGTCCGCACTTTTCACTGCTTCTCCTCCAAGCTCTTTTCCCCACTTTCACTGCCTGTTGCTTCTGCCACCACTTTCACTGCCTGCCCCTCTCAGTTCCTTTCCCCACTTTCACTTACGGATGGCCATCGATGGTTTAAAATCATCGATGGTCTATGACCGATGTTGAATACTTTTGGCATCGATGGGGGAGAACCAGATGGTTTCCCGCCATTGCTGGTTCCGTGCTACCAAATTTTTTATTTTCCTTAAAGTGTCAGGGGACTGAGCTTTTTCCTGCCCCCTGACACCCATGAAGCCACACCCTGTGCTCTGATTGGCCCGCAGTTCATTTTACAATAATGCAGGAGTAACCATCGATGTAAAACCATTGATGGGTCCCTTACAGATGGTTTTAAACCATCAAGGTTATCCATTGATGGTGACCATCAATGGATAACCCACTAATGGCCATCCCTACTTTCACTGCCTGCCCCTTCCAGCTCCTGTCCCCACTTTCACTGCCTGCCCCTCCCAGCTCCTTTCCCCACTTTCACTCCCTGCCAATCCCAGCTCCTGTCCCCACTTTCACTGCCTACCCTCCTAGCTCCTGTTCCCACTTTCACTCCCTGCCAATCCGAGCTCCTGTCCACACTTTCACTGCCTACTCCTCCCAGCTCCTGTTCCCACTTTCACTCCCTGCCAATCCCAGCTCCTGTTCCCACTTTCACTCCCTGCCAATCCCAGCTCCTGTCCCCACTTTCACTGCCTGCCCCTCCCAGCTCCTTTCCCCAATTTCACTCCCTGCCAATCCCAGCTCCTGTCCCCACTTTCACTGCCTACCCTCCTAGCTCCTGTTCCCACTTTCACTCCCTGCCAATCTGAGCTCCTGTCCACACTTTCACTGCCTACCCCTCCCAGCTCCTGTTCCTACTTTCACTCCCTGCCAATCCCAGCTCCTGATCCCACTTTCACTGCCTGCCCCTCCCAGCTTCTTTCCCCAGCTTCTTTTCACTGCCTGTCCCCACTTTCACTGTCTACGCCTCTCAGTTACTTTTCCCACGTTCACTGCATGTCATTCCCTGCTCCTATCTCCACGGTCACTCCCTGCCATTCCCTGCACCTGTCTCCACGGTCACTTCCCGCCATTCCCAGCTCCTGTCTCCACTTTTATTGCCCGCCCCTCCCAGCTCCTCTCTCACTTTCACTACCTGCCATTCCAGTCCCTGTTGCACTCTGCGATGCTGGCAAGAGGCACTCAGACGCCTCCTGTTTGTAGTAGCATTTTTTTGCACAGCGACACAGCTCCTGTGCAAAACAGTCCATCTCTGAATCAGGCCCTTTGCTCAACCTCACATGTTAGAACTATTATAATGGTCCCGATTCAGGGATGGACGCAGTACAAACAGCAGCTGCGCCTTTGTTTGCAGCTACTGTGTGTAAATATGCAAATGCTGCAGGAGACGTCTTATGGGGGTCATTCCGACCCGATCGCTCGCTGCAGTTTATTGCAGTGCAGCGATCGGGTCGGAACTGCGCAGGTGCCGCAGTGCGCCAGCGCATGCCAGCCATTGTTGCCTAGCGATCGCCTCTGAGGTAGATGCGGTCGCTGGGTAGGAGGGGTATGGACAGCGGCGTTAAACCGCCATTTAGGGGGCGCAGTCCGGCCAACGCAGGCGTGGCCGGACCATTGGGGGGGGGGGGGGTCGTGGCGGCTGTGTGACGTCACACGCAGCCGCTGCGACCCGGGGCAGCAAAGAGGTTCTCCCGGCCAGCCGCAGGAGCTGCGCTGTCTGGGAGTAACTCCTGAGATGCAAAAGCATAGCCGCTGTGCGATGCTTTTGCATTTCTATGGGGGAGGGGGGGGGTGGCACTGACATGCGGGGCGGACTAGCCCTGTGCTGGGCGTCCCCCCGCATGTCTGAGTGCCTGATCGTAGCTGTACTAAATTTAGCACAGCTACGATCAACTCGGAATGACCCCCTATGTCAGTAGATGCTTTCTGCATGCTGCTGTGAACCGTCGCCATCTCCGAGGAGCATTTAACTCTGCATGAGCTATGTAATCTGCATCAGAATAATAGAAGTCTGACAAAGGCACACCAACAAAATAGGGGCGATAAATCCTAGTTATGTAAAACAGTCCCCGTTTCTGCACCCAAATAGCTGGGGACACTGGGAGCGACAGTGCAGGACCTGTTTTGCACATGTGCAGAATGGGTCCTGCAGATGTGCTGGACCAATTTCCCACAATGTTCAGTGTGTATGCTCCTTTGTGATCACCTAGTGCCAGACACATACAGAAAAGCAAGTACGTGGCAAAACGTCTCCTCCTATATCCTAGTGGGTCCCTTCAATGAATGTCTTGTCTGACCTCCAAAGATCAGTATAGTTGGCCATTGTCGTATGTACAACCTGGATGAGATACACCATATGAGGCCTCACAGGGATCGGAAGGAGAGAGAGAGAGAGGTGTGAAGAGGAAAAAAGAGAGGATGGCCTGGCATCAGTGGCATGGACAATCAGTGGCTGCTGCTGCTGTGGCAAGACCTGCCCCTCCTCCCCCTCCGGCCAGCCAGCACAGCCAGCATTATTGAATCAGAGGGGAAGAGTTGAGAGAAGGGAGAGTGGCTCCTCCTCCATCCGACACCCAACTAAGACTGGTTCCGGCACGCTGACAGTTGCCACTCCGGTCCCTGCAGTTCAGTGCGGGAATGGGGAGCCGACACGGCGGCAGATGTAAAGACTTTGGCATCAGCATACTGACAAAGCTGCCGCTCTGGTCCCTGCACTTCAGTGTATGGAGTCGGCGCAACGGCAGCTGTAAAGACCCCGGCTCCGATCCCTGCAGTAATGGACCAGCAGCTGGTGCATAAAAGGAGGATCACAAGTCGAAGCAGACGATGCACCATCCGCCCCCACCTACTGACGGCTCTGCTTATAACCGAAATAACCCAGGCTCCTTTATCTCAGAACCTATTACATAGCCCCCTAAGTGTATTGCATTATGGAAATGCCTAATCAGAAGGAGAGGGTAAAACTTCTATTTCTCTTGCATCCATAAGGGATATTGGGGAAAAATAGTACGGTGGGGTATAGACAGGGTCCAAAGGAGGCAGTGCACTTTGCATTTCTTCAACTGCGTGTGCTGGCTCCTCCCCTCTATGCCTCCTCCCACAGGCAGTTTAGAAAAAAGTGCCCTCAGGAGAGGATGCACATCTCTGCAGCTCCAGAGATTTTTCTTCAATTTCTTTTGAAACTTTTACTATTTTTGGTATGCTGTCTGGGCAACAGCATACCTGCGCCATGAGAGTTGGGGGTGGTGTTGGTGGTGGTGGGGGGGGGGGTTTGGTGGTGGGGGGGGGGGGGGGGGGTTTGCTGGTCACAAATAGAATGATGGCTTCTTGTCTCAACAAGAAACTTCCCTGGTATTGCTCGCAGACCAGGGACCCTCTGGTGAGGGCAGTGGACGCACCGGCGTTGCCTTGGCCGTACGGGCTGGTCTACCTGTTTCCTCCGATCCCATTGCTCCCAAGAGTGCTGAAGCGAATCAGGAATCAAGGTGGATGTAGTGTACTATCCAACAGGCCTATGTGTCAGCAGCCTTACCTGTTCCTAAGTCTCTAAAGGCCCACTCTACTAGATCAGTGGGCTCTTTCTGGGCGGCTGCCCGTGGAGTCTCAGTCTTGCAGCTATGCTGAGCTGTTACCTGGTTGGGGAAGAACACTTTTGTGAGGTTCTACAAGTTTGATACCCTAGCCAAAGAGGATACCCAGTTTGGGTAGGCGGTGCTGCAGCAGTCTCCGCACGTTCCCGCCCGTTCTGGAAGCTTTGGGACGTCCCCATCGTACTAGTTTTCCCCAATATCCCTTATGGATGCTAGAGAAAATAGGATTTTAATATCTACCAGTAAATCCTTTTCTCGTAGTCCATAAGGGATATTGGGCGCCCGCCTCAGTGCGTGGACTTTTCTGCAGGTTCTTGTTCTCTAGTTACCTGTTCAGCTGTTGCTGTTGTGGTTACCAACCGTTGCTGGTTGTTGTTTGTTAGTGGTGTGCTGGCATCTAAATCTAACCACCTTTTCTGTTATCATGTTCCTTCTCTCATATATGTCCTTTCTCCTTCGGGCACATTTTTACCTATAGTGAGATAGATACAGGTGTGGAATCTATATAAAGTGCGCACTATGGTGGTCATTCCGAGTTGTTCGCTCATTATTTTTTTCTCGCAACGGAGCGATTAGTCGCTAATGCGCAATGTCCGCAGTGCGACTGCGCCAAGTAAATTTGCTATGCAGTTAGGTATTTTACTCACGGCATTACAAGGTTTTTTCTTCGTTCTGGTGATCGTAATGTGATTGACAGGAAGTGGGTGTTTCTGGGCGGAAACTGGCCGTTTTATGGGAGTGTGTGAAAAAACGCTACCGTTTCTGGGAAAAACGCGGGAGTGGCCGGAGAAACGGAGGAGTGTCTGGGCGAACGCTGGGTGTGTTTGTGACATCAAACCAGGAACGACAAGCACTGAACTGATCGCACTGGAAGAGTAAGTCTCGAGCTACTCAGAAACTGCACAGAGAAGTCTTTTCGCAATATTGTGAATCTTTCGTTCGCAATTTTGATAAGCTAAGATTCACTCCCAGTAGGCGGCGGCTTAGCGTGTGCAATGCTGCTAAAAGCAGCTTGCGAGCGAACAACTCGGAATGAGGGCCTATGAGCAGCTTGATAAAGTGAAAGACACACAGAGGTAACTCTAAAATACCTCCACCCAAACGGGTTTGGACCATTGCAAAAGAATACGGTGTCAATACATACAACCAAGCGCATCAAAATATGGTCCCGGACCCACTGTCGTGTGTGGTCCTATCCTTACAGGTCTCAAATGAGATATTTGCCAACCAGAAAAAAAGAAATAAAGTGCATATAGTGAAGCACAGTTGTTCTCAATAAATGCCAGAATAAAGTGCATGAAGTACAGCACAATTAAAAATACATTTAATGATAATCCTTAAAAACATATATAGCAGCAGGAAATATTGTAGCAGCACAGAAAGAAATCCACGCAGGGAGTCCAATAAAGTGCAATTACCAGAAGCAGGAGAAAATAGAGCACATAAGTTTGTGAGTCCACGGCAACCGCAGCAGCTCCTATACCGCATACACTGGTCCTCCGCACTGGATCTCCCGGTTTAGTCAGTAATTTTGTTCATCCAACGCGTTTCTACCCTGTACATCGGGTCTTTTTCAAGGCATCCAACACTGTAATGTCCGTTTCCTCTGGTCCCTCTATTTAAATGTACATCCTACCAATCGCGGGGCGGCGGGCGCAGGTGGCTCCTATACATCCATTAACTACATGTCCCAGAGGAAACGGACATTACACTATTGGATGTGTTAAAGGAAGTGCCAGTTCGTGCACTTCCTTTAACACACACACGCCGCTGCCGCTGGAGATGCAGGAGGGAAGCAGGAGGGACACAGGAGAGCCGCGCGCTGTGCTCTCCGTGTCCCTCCTAACGCTGACTCGAGTATAAGCCGAGGTGGCTTTTTCAGCACAAAAAAAAGTGCCAAAAAAGTCGGCTTATACTCGAGTATATACGGTAATTAAAAATATAACTTAGCTTCCTGTATACGATCCTTGGTGACAGGGTCCCATGTAGACCAGGGGTAGACATTCACTTTATTCTATCCACGGCGGGAGAAGAATAAACACTTGGACTCCTCGTGAGGATTCGAGACCATCTTGTCACGGCTGACCTAGAGCTTCATCAACAGAGCGACCAGCACATGAGAAGGAATAACTTTACTTCAGCATTCATAATAAATTGTAATATAAATGTACACATTTAAATACACATATATACACATATATCTATATATACATCTCATATATATATATATATATATATATATATAATCTGTCAGGAACATAAGGGTCCCTAGTGACATTAATGTGTTCT
Organism: Pseudophryne corroboree; assembly: GCF_028390025.1. Lineage (NCBI taxonomy): Eukaryota > Metazoa > Chordata > Amphibia > Anura > Myobatrachidae > Pseudophryne > Pseudophryne corroboree. Next base: position 213,496,549 of record NC_086445.1, read on the forward strand.
GAATGTGTATGAACATGTACTGAATGCCAATGTTGTGGATCTAATCAGGAAATGTGGATCTAATCAGGAAACATTATGGCCGACATAGAACATAGTATTCGTGTCGACAACAGGGAGTAGTAACTGGGCAAAATAACATTTTTGTGACCCAGAGGGATCTGAGGGAAACATATACCTAATTTCACTAGGACGCCCCCACAAGTACTATCACGTCTGTGCTCGAGCTACAGCTCACTGCAAACGTACCATACATATATACACATACAGGTATAGGTTTTTTATATATTTTTACACCCAGTCATAATAGTTGGTGCCGACAGGGTCACCCACATACGTCTGTTTTCCCCAAACAGTGCTTACTTTGGAAAAGCTTACAACTACTGACATGCTGACACTTAATCTCATGAATCAAGTACCATCTGGAGTCGGCAATGCAGACAGAGGGATACCCATATCTGTTTGTGGTAGAGCACTCACACATGTCGACACACGTGTACTAAACACCCACCAACATTGCTAACATGGGCAGATTTCTGACAGGGAAAACACAGAAAACTCTAACCAACTCCTTGTACACACGCTCATTATATATATATATATATATATATATATATATATATATATATATATATCTATAGTGCTTCATGGTTGAACCTATATTGCACTACATAACTGTGCCCCCCCCCCCCCCTTATTTTACACTGTTAGGTGTTTAACAGTGTTTTGGCGGGCCCAGCATCTCTGTGAGGAATATATGGTGCTGCATAGAGTTGTGAGGGCTAAGCCACGCCCCCTTCACGGCACGCTTCAGCCCCGGTATCTTTTTACATTTTTATACTGGCGGGGGTCCGTATACAGTGCCTATGCACTGTATACATCTTTGCCAGGCTTATATTGTGAGGTATATTGCTGCCCAGGGCGCCCCCCCCTGCGCCCTGCACCTTTGTAGTGCCGCTTGTATGTGGGAGCAATGGCGCGCAGCGCAATCGCTGCGTGTTACCTCCGAGACTCTGAAGTCTTCTGCCGTCACTGAAGTTTTCTGTTCTTCTAATACTCACCCGGCTTCTTTCTTCTGGCTTTGTGAGGGGGGTGATGGCGCGGCTCCGGGAATGAGCAGCTAGGCGAACCAAGTGATCAGACCCTCTGGAGCTAATGGTGTCCAGTAGCCTAAGAAGCAGAGCCCTTGAACTCAGAAGAAGTAGCTCTGCTTCTCTCCCCTCACTCCCACGATGCAGGGAGCCTGTAGCCAGCAGGTCTCCCTGAAAATAATAAACCTAACATAAAGTCTTTTCGGAGAAACTCAGGGGACCTCCCCTAGTGTGTGTCCAGTCTCTCTGGGCACAGAGTCTAACTGAAGTCTGGAGGAGGGGCATAGAGGGAGGAGCCAGTTCACACCCATTCAAAGTCTTATAGTGTGCCCATGTCTCCTGCAGATCCCGTCTATACCCCATGGTCCTTTTGGAACCCCAGCATCCTCTAGGACGTATGAAAAATAGGAATTTAATACCTACCGGTAAATCCTTTTCTCGTAGTAGCGGGAGCGACGGAGGGTAAGTATCTAGCACTGTGGGGCATATCTGGCACATCTGGCACTGTGGGGCACATCTGGCACTGTGGGGCACATCTGGCACTGTGGGGCACATCTGGCACTGTGGGGCATAGCTGGCACTGTGGGGCACATCTGGCACTGTGGGGCACATCTGGCACTGTGGGGCATATCTGGCACTGTGGGGCATATCTGGCACATCTGGCATTGTGGGGCATATCTAGCAGCATGAGCGCATATCTGGCACATCTGGCACTGTGGGGGCATATCTGGCAGTATGAGGTCTGTGTACGGCTAGAGCTGCATTTCCCACCCTAGGCTTATACTCGAGTCAATAAGTTTTCCCAGGTTTTTGTGGTAAAATTAGGTGCCTCGGCTTATATTCTGGTCGACTTATACTCGAGTATATACAGTATATGCTTTGATGATATTTGCATTACATACACATGGGGGTGTGCTTGTATTCAGAGTTGGTCGGTTACCTTGTTATCCGATATAATTACACTGGGGAGAAATGGGATATTCCTTGGGTCATATCTAGAACATTGCAGCTTGCTGCCGTGCGACTACAAGAGGTATGCACTGACTCCGAGAAATACAGGAGTGTCTTCCCTATGAAGGGATAATCTGTTTTGGAGATGACTTGGTTAAGTTGATCTCGGCAGATACCACAGGTAAGTCTACCTTCTTGTGTTATGTTCCATCACAACGGTTGATGACGCATTTTTTGTGGGATGCAGTCATTTTGACCGGTTGGATACCGTTTTTATTCCCCTTCTTTGTAGGTAGAGGGAGGTGAAAAGGTAAGAGGTCTGCAGCCTTTTCAACTTTGCAGAACCTGATGTCGTCCTCTGTTTCTACCACATCCACCGCAGGTCGCCGGATCTCCCTTGCTGGAGCCCACACCGGGGGGAACTCGTCTAATACTCTTCAGTCAGTCCTGGAATGGACTTGACACAGTGAGTTAACAATAGAGTCCAAAGGGGGACATACTTGAGTTTTCCAAATGATTCCCCTCACTGAGTTTTTAAATAGCTCTTACCGATTCTCCTCTGGAGAGGTAGTATGCAACGCCATACAAGAGTTGGGTCAGGATCGGCCTTTGTCCTGCTGTCCCTGTCAAGAAAAAAAATAAAAAAAGCTTTTTCGTGCTTCTGAGCCCGGACAGCTCGGTCAGAACAATCCCAAAAAAGATTTCTACTCAAGAAGCTGAAATACAAGGTGGAATCTCTCAGGGCAGGGATCTCCAACCTGTAAAAGAAGAAAGAGGGTTTAAATGCAGTGTAATCCGCATTAAGCTTACCTGGTTTTGCTATTCAGGATTGTCATTGCCATTTACCAGAGTGATGGTAGTATGATGGTTTCCTTCTATAGTAAGAGCCATTCTTTTTTTTGTACTGGGATGCTCTCCTGACTGCGGCGAGGTCAAGAAACAAATGGTACAATTCGTTGTTTCTCTCTGACAGTTCTTCAACACAAAGAATCGCTGTTGATCCCAACGACGCAGAGGTTGGAGTTGGGAATAAGTTTAGATACTGATCGGTTAAGAGTTTGTTTTTTCCTGTGGAAAGAGATCTGATGATCCAGAGTCGGATCAGGTTTGCAACAGTGTAAACCCGTCGATACCTTCCGTTGATGCGGAAGATGGTTGTGGCCTACAAGGCCATTCGGTGAGCAGGTCAAATGCCAGAGTTGTTTTGCGGGACCAGTTGGGACATATGGTCCGGGTCTTACCTGCACGTGCACCGGAAAATAATCCTATTTTCCAGGACCAGTATATCTCTCCTGTGGTGGCTTCACAGTTCTCACCTCCTAGAGGGACGAAGGTTCGGGATCCAGGATTAGATCCTGGTGTCCATGGATACAAGTCTTTGAGGCTGGGGAGCAGTTTTTCCAGGGGAAAAATTTCCAGGGGGAAAGGTCAAGCCGGGAAGCTTGTCTGCAATAAGCATTCTTGGATTAAGAGCTATTTACAACGGAACATCTTCTTCGTGTTCTGCCCGTCTTAATTCTGTCGGACGACTAAACAGCAGTGGCGTAAGTAAGCCACTAGGGCGGAATGAGGAGCAAAGCGGAATAGAAGCCGAAAAAGTTTCCGATGAGCGGAAAGGCATGTAAACGCTCTATTAGAGGTCGTCGTTCCGGGTGAAGACAACGGAGAAATAGACTTCCTCAGCAGACACGATCTCCATCCAGGAGAGTGGGGTTTTCATCAAGAAGTTTTCACAGAAGTGACAAGTCTTTGGGGAATTCCTTGATTAGACGTGAGGGCGTCTCGCCTCAACAAGAAACTTCAGCGATATTGTTCCAGGTCAAGGGACACTCAAGCTATAGCAGTGGATGCCCTTGTGACACCTTGGGTGTTTCAGTCGGTCTATGTGTTCCCTCCACTTTCACTCTTTCCGAAGGTGATAAACATAAGAAAAACAAAGGTTCAGGCGATCCTCATTGTTCCGGTCTAGCCAAGGAGGGCTTGGTATTCAGATCTTCAAGACTTACTCATAGAAGATCCCTGGCCTCTACCTCTAAGAGAGGTCCTGTTACAGCAAGGACAGGGCGTGTACCAAGATTTACCGGGGCTGCGTTTGACGGCTTGGCGGTTGAACGCCATATTCTAGCCTGAAAGGGTATTGCCGGTGAAGTCATTTCCACATTGCTTCAGGCTAGGAAAGAAGTAACGGCGAAGCTTTACCACCGTATTTGGAGGAAGTATGTGTCTTGGTGTGAATCCAAGAAGGCTCCTACGGAAGAATTTCAGCTGGGTCGTTTTCTCCATTTTTTGCAAGCAGGTGTGGATGCAGGCCTAAAGTTAGGCTCCATTAAAGTGCAGATTTCGGCCTTATCAATTTAAAAAAAAAAAAGAATTGGCCACCTTTCCAGAAGTTCAAACTTTCGTGAAAGGAGTGCTGCACATCCAACCTCCATTTGTGCCCCAGTGGCACAATGGGACCTTAACGTGGTGTTGCAGTTTCTTATGTCACACTGGTTGGAACCTTTACGAAAGGTAAAAGTTTCTCACTTGGAAAGTGGTCATGCTATTGGCCTTGGCGTCCGCAAAGCGGGTGTTGGAATTGGCAGCTTTGTCTCACAAGAGCCCCTCTTTGATCTTCCTTGTGGATAGAGCGGAATTGAGAAATCGGCAACAGTTTCTGCCTAAAGTGGTTTCTGCGTTTCACAGGAACCAGCCTATTGTGGTGCCTGGGGCTACTTAAGCCTTGGCTGATTCGAAGTCTCTTGATGTAGTCAGAGCTTTGAATATTTATGTCACCAGAACGGCTCAGATTGGGGAAACAGACACTCTGTTTATCCTGTATGCTCCCAACAATAGTGGGGCCCCTGCTTCTAAGCAGATTGTTACACGCTGGATCTGTGATACGATTCGGCATGCTCATTCTACGGCTGAATGGCCGGTACCGAAGTCAGGGAAGGCCCATTCTACCAGGAAGGTGGGCTCTTCTTGGGGCAGATGCCCGAGGACTCTCGGCGTTTCAACTTTGCCGAGCGGCTACTTGGTCGGGTTCAAACACTTTTGCTAAGTTCTACAAGTTAGATAGCCTATAATACAAAAAATATGGAGTGGTCCACAAGCGCTACAATATATCAAGATTCCTCATGCCTCAAAAGGTATCTTTTACGCCACTAGTGAATTCAGAGGTGGCGTAAAAGATACCTTTTGAGGCACGTTCCCCTTTGGAGGAGGTTAGTCCAAAGGTGCGAACCTGTTGGAAGAAGTCTTCACCTGAATACTAAAGAAATTCATGAGGAATCTTGATATATTGTAGCGCTTGTGGACCACTCCATATTTTTTGTATTATATGTAAATTAGTGAGTGGTGATCCTAGGGAAGTGGTACAAAGCAGCTACAGGGCGCAAGTCTTACCACTCTTGTTTTTTGTTGAAGTTAGATAGCCTGGCTGATGAGGACCTCAGGTCTGCTCAATCGGAGCTGCAGAGTTGTCCGCACTCTCCCGCCCGGTCTGGAGCTTTGGTATAAACCCCATGGTCCTTTTGGAACCCCAGCATCCTCTAGGACGTATGAGAAAATAGGATTTTAATACCTACCGGTAAATCTTTTTCTATTAGTCCGTAGAGGATGCTGGGCGCCCGTCCCAGTGCGTACTGTATCTGCAGCTATTGATTGTCGTTACACTCATGTGGTGTTTCTTTGCAGTCAAGTCTGTTGCTGCTGTTATTCATGCCATGGCATGCGATATGTGATTATTGGTCATGTTACACACAGGTTGTGTTACATTTTCGGTCAGCATATTGCTGTATGTTTTTTCCATGCCGTCAGCTGGTGTTCTATTGAATGCCACGTTCTGCGGTATGTTCGAGGTGTGAGCTGGTATGACACTCACCGTGTTAAAACAATAAATTCTTTCCTTGAAATGTCCGTCTCCCTGGGCACAGTTTTCTAACTGAAGTCTGGAGGAGGGGCATAGAGGGAGGAGCCAGTTCACACCCATTCAAAGTCTTATAGTGTGCCCATATCTCCTGCGGATCCCATCTATACCCCATGGTCCTTTTGGAACCCCAGCATCCTCTACGGACTAAGAGAAAAGGATTTACCGGAAGGTATTAAAATCCTATTTTTTAAACACCACTTCACCTATCACATATTTAACAGATTAGGAGTCTATTCATGATGCAGTGAAAACAGTGGAGAAGTGTGCCAGTGGAGAGGTTGCCCATGGCAACCAATCAGTGCTGAGGTAACATTTAAAAAGAGCATTCTAAAAAATTATACGTAGCAGCCGACTGGTTGCCATGGGCAACTTCTCCACTGGCTCACTTTTTCCTGCTTCATGAAAAGACCCCTAAGTTAAATGACTAAACAGCTATAGATTACCTGGGCTCACTAGTAAGGGGGATGAATACTTCGGCTAGGGAACTCCGTCAAGTATGTCCCCTGGCTTGTCATTACCCCCTGCTAGAACCAATGCCGGCTCCAAGAGTCAAGTGCTGGTTCATTATGAACAAGTGAATCCTACTCATTTTTTTCAGTATCTCAAAGAGCATCGGGCTGGATATGCTTTTGGGTAGGGGGTGGGAACCATTTTTTCTTAACTCTTTAATTACTTTTATACACAGAAGCCTGCACGGACCTCGCTAATCTGTGCAGGTTTCTGACAAACTAGTCCATCTGATGGTCTATTTTTTTGCAAGTAATTTTTACTAATTCTGTAGGAGTTTACAACTCGCACCCTATTGCATTGTGTGAGTTGAATATTTTCAATGGGAAAACATCTGGATGCGAGTTTGCCCCCTGCGAGTAGTGGAAATGCGAGTTAAATGCAAGTTTGCATATTCTCATAGCCTATTACATATGCGCGTTCTGAAAATGTGCGCACATTTACAAAACTCGCACCCTGTTACATCTTGCCCCATGTCTTTTTCTAATTAGGGAAAAAACAAGCACTCTATAATTATAGATTTTTATTTTAAACTTTTTTTTCATGAATAAAATAAAATAAAAGGTATAGAAATACAACCATATGTAATAATTTTCCTATTTGTATTTAGTAAAAATAGTCACTGATATAAGGGTGGTCTTCAGTTTGCCGGCGGCCGGGCTCCCGACGACCAGAATACTGACAGCTTTTCTCTCTCTTGGGGGTCCACGACCCCCAAAGAGGGAGAATAGATAGCGTGGCGCGCGTAGCGTGCCACCGTGCCCACAATGTGGCGAGCGCAGCGAGCCCGCAAGGGGCTCATTTGCGCTCGCCCAGCTGTCGGTATGCCGGCAGTCAGGATTCTGGTGCCGGTATGCTGGCCGCCGGGAGCCCGACAGCCGGCATAACATACTACACCCCTGATATAGGGGGTCATTCCGTGTTGATCGCTCGCTAGCGGTTGTTAGCATCTTTGCAAACGCATTGTCGCCGCCCACTGGGGAGTGTATGTTAACTTTGCAGAAGTACGAACGCCTGTGCAGCAGAGAGCCTGCAAAATCTTTTTGTGCAAAACAAGACCAGCCCTGTAGTTACTCTTCGTGTGCGTTGATTCTAACAACGGAGGGATGGCTGTTGACGTCACACACCTGCCCAGCTAACGTGCAGCCACGCGTGCGTTTTTCTAAGCACTCCCTGAAAACGGTCAGTTAACACCCAGAAACGCCCACTTCATGTCAATCTTCCTGCGTTTGGCCGTGCGATGGGAATGTTCGTTACACTCTGTGCAAACCCACGATGCTCATTGTACCCGTACGACGTGCATGCGCAGAAATGCCAATTTTTAGCCTGATCGCTGCGCTGCGAACAACGGCAGCTAGCGATCAACTCGGAATGACCCCCATAAGCCTGTGATAGATCAACCAGTAGAAAATGAATTCAGGAGAGGTAATACATTACATTGTAATTTATACTTAGAGTTAAATGTGGCTTCTGAACTGATTAGAGATGTTATTCAGGTTTGTTAGCACTGCAGATGGGGAAGCGGTAACATGTGCAGAGATCTAGATTTGGGTGGGTTATATTGTTTCTGTGCAGGGTAAATAGTAATACTGGCTGCTTTATTTTTACACTGCAATTTGGATTTCAGTTTGAACGCACCCCACCCAAATCTAACTCTCTCTGCACATGTTACATCTACCCCACCAGCAGTGCACATGGTTTTGCCCATTAGCAGACCCTCCAACATGACCCACCCCACTAGGTACAAAATGCTCTGTTCCTGGACTTCCCTCTTAATTTATGATTTCCATCACCTGTGTTGAACTAGTTAAATGATAAGAAAGCTGTTTCTTTACAGGTGATGGCAATAATAAATTAAGAGGGAAGTCCAGAAACAGAGCATTTTGTACCTAGTGGGGCGGGTCTTGTTGGAGGGTATGCATTAGTGTGCTTTTTGGGTTTGTGGAATACCCTAGGTCAGTGGGGACCCCACACAGTGCATGTTTTGCAGGTAACCCAGCAGGTGCACAGGTGTATTAATTACTCACTGACAAAATTTAAAAGGTCCGCAGGTGGAGCTAATTATTTCACTTGTGATTCTGTGAGGAGACCTGCAAAACATGCACTGTGTGGGGTCCTGAGGACCGAGTTTGAGAACCTGTGCCCTAGGTGCCTAAAATAACTAGTGATGTGCACCGGACATTTTTCGGGTTTTGGATTCGGTTCCGCGGCCGTGTTTTGGATTCGGACGCGTTTTGGCAAAACCTCACCGAAATTTTTTTGTCAGATTCGAGTGTGTTTTGGATTCGGGTGTTTTTTTCAAAAAACCCTAAAAAACAGCTTAAATCATAGAATTTGGGGGTCATTTTGATCCCATAGTATTATTAACCTCAATAACCATAATTTCCACTCATTTCCAGTCTATTCTGAACACCTCACAATATTATTTTTAGTCCTAAAATTTGCACCGAGGTCGCTGGATGGCTAAGCTAAGCGACACAAGTGGCCGACGCAAACACCTGGCCTATCTAGGAGTGGCACTGCAGTGTCAGACAGGATGGCACTTCAAAAAATTTGTCCCCAAACAGCACATGATGCAAAGAAAAATGAAAGAAAAAAGAGGTGCAAGATGGAATTGTTCTTGGGCCCTCCCACCCACCCTTATGTTGTATAAACAGGACATGCACACTTTAACGAACCCATCATTTCAGCGACAGGGTCTGCCACACGACTGTGACTGAAATGACTGGTTGGTTTGGGCCCCCACCAAAAAAGAAGCAGTCAATCTCTCCTTGCACAAACTGGCTCTACAGAGGCAAGATGTCCTCCTCATCATCATCCTCCAATTCCTCACCCCTTTCACTGTGTACATCCCCCTCCTCACAGATTATTAATTCGTCCTCACTGGAATCCACCATCTCAGATCCCTGTGTACTTTCTGGAGGCAATTGCTGGTGAATGTCTCCACGGAGGAATTGATTATAATAAGAATTTACTTACCGATAATTCTATTTCTCGGAGTCCGTAGTGGATGCTGGGGTTCCTGAAAGGACCATGGGGAATAGCGGCTCCGCAGGAGACAGGGCACAAAAAGTAAAGCTTTTCCAGATCAGGTGGTGTGCACTGGCTCCTCCCCCTATGACCCTCCTCCAGACTCCAGTTAGGTACTGTGCCCGGACGAGCGTACACAATAAGGGAGGATTTTGAATCCCGGGTAAGACTCATACCAGCCACACCAATCACACCGTACAACTTGTGATCTAAACCCAGTTAACAGTATGATAACAGAGGAGCCTCTGAAAGATGGCTCCCTAAACAATAACCCGAATTAGTTAACAATAACTATGTACAAGTATTGCAGATAATCCGCACTTGGGATGGGCGCCCAGCATCCACTACGGACTCCGAGAAATAGAATTATCGGTAAGTAAATTCTTATTTTCTCTATCGTCCTAGTGGATGCTGGGGTTCCTGAAAGGACCATGGGGATTATACCAAAGCTCCCAAACGGGCGGGAGAGTGCGGATGACTCTGCAGCACCGAATGAGAGAACTCCAGGTCCTCCTTTGCCAGGGTATCAAATTTGTAGAATTTTACAAACGTGTTCTCCCCTGACCACGTAGCTGCTCGGCAGAGTTGTAATGCCGAGACCCCTCGGGCAGCCGCCCAAGATGAGCCCACCTTCCTTGTGGAATGGGCCTTAACAGATTTAGGCTGTGGCAGGCCTGCCACAGAATGTGCAAGTTGAATTGTGTTACAAATCCAACGAGCAATCGACTGCTTAGAAGCAGGCGCACCCAACTTGTTGGGTGCATACAGTATAAACAGCGAGTCAGATTTTCTGACTCCAGCCGTCCTTGAAATGTATATTTTTAAAGCTCTGACAACGTCCAACAACTTGGAGTCCTCCAAGTCGCTTGTAGCCGCAGGCACTACAATAGGCTGGTTCAGGTGAAACGCTGATACCACCTTAGGGAGAAAATGCGGACGCGTCCGCAGCTCTGCCCTATCCGAATGGAAAATTAAATAAGGGCTTTTATAAGATAAAGCCGCCAGTTCAGATACTCTCCTGGCGGACGCCAGGGCCAGTAACATAGTCACTTTCCATGTGAGATATTTCAAATCCACATCTTTTAGTGGTTCAAACCAATGGGATTTGAGGAAATCTAAAACTACATTTAGATCCCACGGTGCCACCGGAGGCACCACAGGAGGCTGTATATGCAGTACTCCCTTGACAAAAGTCTGGACCTCAGGAACTGAGGCCAATTCTTTTTGGAAGAATATTGACAGGGCCGAAATTTGAACCTTAATAGATCCCAATTTGAGACCCATAGACAATCCTGATTGCAGGAAATGTAGGAAACGACCCAGTTGAAATTCCTCCGTCGGAGCACTCCGATCCTCGCACCACGCAACATATTTCCGCCAAATGCGGTGATAATGCTTCGCGGTGACTTCCTTTCTTGCCTTAATCAAGGTAGGAATGACTTCTTCTGGAATGCCTTTTCCTTTTAGGATCTGGCGTTCAACCGCCATGCCGTCAAACGCAGCCGCGGTAAGTCTTGGAATAGACACGGTCCCTGCTGAAGCAGGTCCTGTCTTAGAGGTAGAGGCCACGGATCGTCCGTGACCATCTCTTGAAGTTCCGGGTACCAAGACCTTCTTGGCCAATCCGGAGCCACTAGTATCGTTCTTACTCCGCTTTGCCTTATGATTCTCAATACCTTTGGTATGAGAGGCAGAGGAGGAAACACATACACCGACTGGTACACCCAAGGTGTTACCAGCGCGTCCACAGCTATTGCCTGCGGATCTCTTGACCTGGCGCAATACCTGTCCAGTTTTTTGTTGAGGCGAGACGCCATCATGTCCACCATTGGTCTTTCCCAACGGTTTATTAGCATGTGGAAAACTTCTGGATGAAGTCCCCACTCTCCCGGGTGAAGATCGTGTCTGCTGAGGAAGTCTGCTTCCCAGTTGTCCACTCCCGGGATGAACACTGCTGACAGTGCTATCACGTGATTCTCCGCCCAGCGAAGGATCCTGGCAGCTTCTGCCATTGCACTCCTGCTTCTTGTGCCGCCCTGTCTGTTTACATGGGCGACTGCCGTGATGTTGTCCGACTGGATCAACACCGGTCTTCCTTGAAGCAGAGGTTCCGCCTGGCTTAGAGCATTGTAGATTGCTCTTAGTTCCAGAATGTTTATGTGAAGAGACTTTTCCAGGCTCGACCACACTCCCTGGAAGTTTCTTCCTTGTGTGACTGCTCCCCAGCCTCTCAGGCTGGCGTCCGTGGTCACCAGGATCCAATCCTGTATGCCGAATCTGCGGCCCTCCAATAGATGAGCCCTCTGCAACCACCACAGAAGAGATACCCTTGTCCTTGGAGACAGGGTTATCCGCAGGTGCATCTGAAGATGCGACCCTGACCATTTGTCCAACAGATCCCTTTGGAAAATTCTTGCATGGAATCTGCCGAATGGAATTGCTTCGTAAGAAGCCACCATTTTTCCCAGGACTCTTGTGCATTGATGTACAGACACCTTTCCTGGTTTTAGGAGATTCCTGACCAGGTCGGATAACTCCTTGGCTTTTTCCTCGGGAAGAAAAACCTTTTTCTGAACCGTGTCCAGAATCATCCCTAGGAACAGCAGACGAGTTGTCGGCATTAATTGGGATTTTGGAATATTCAGAATCCATCCGTGCTGCTTTAGCACCTCTTGAGATATTGCTAATCCCATCTCTAGCTGTTCTCTGGACCTTGCCCTTATTAGGAGATCGTCCAAGTATGGGATAATTAATACGCCTTTTCTTCGAAGAAGAATCATCATCTCGGCCATTACCTTTGTAAAGATCCGAGGTGCCGTGGACAAACCAAACGGCAGCGTCTGAAACTGATAGTGACAGTTTTGTACAACGAACCTGAGGTACCCCTGGTGTGAGGGGTAAATTGGAACGTGGAGATACGCATCCTTGATGTCCAAGGATACCATAAAGTCCCCTTCTTCCAGGTTCGCTATCACTGCTCTGAGTGACTCCATCTTGAACTTGAACTTCTTTATGTACAGGTTCAAGGACTTCAGATTTAGAATAGGCCTTACCGAGCCATCCGGCTTTGGTACCACAAATAGAGTGGAATAATACCCCTTCCCTTGTTGTAGAAGAGGTACCTTGACTATCACCTGCTGAGAGTACAGCTTGTGAATGGCTTCCAAAACCGTCTCCCTTTCGGAAGGGGACGTTGGTAAAGCAGACTTCAGGAAACGGCGAGGTGGATCTGTCTCTAATTCCAACCTGTACCCCTGAGATATTATCTGCAGGATCCAGGGATCTACCTGCGAGTGAGCCCACTGCGCGCTGTAATTTTTGAGACGACCTCCCACCGTCCCCGAGTCCGCTTGAGAAGCCCCAGCGTCATGCTGAGGCTTTTGTAGAAGCCGGGGAGGGCTTCTGTTCCTGGGAAGGAGCTGCCTGTTGCTGTTTCTTCCCTCGACCTCTGCCTCGTGGCAGATATGAATAGCCCTTTGCTCTCTTATTTTTAAAGGAACGAAAGGGCTGCGGTTGAAAAGTCGGTGCCTTTTTCTGTTGGGGAGTGACTTGAGGTAGAAAGGTGAATTTCCCGGCTGTAGCCGTGGCCACCAAATCTGATAGACCGACTCCAAATAACTCCTCCCCTTTATACGGCAAAACTTCCATATGCCGTTTTGAATCCGCATCGCCTGTCCACTGTCGCTTCCATAAAGCTCTTCTGGCCGAAATGGACATAGCACTTACCCGTGATGCCAGTGTGCAGATATCCCTCTGTGCATCACGCATATAAAGAAATGCATCCTTTATTTGTTCTAACGACAGTAAAATATTGTCCCTGTCCAGGGTATCAATATTTTCAATCAGGGACTCTGACCAAACTACCCCAGCACTGCACATCCAGGCAGACGCTATAGCTGGTCGTAGTATAACACCTGCATGTGTGTATATACTTTTTTGGATATTTTCCATCCTCCTATCTGATGGATCTTTAAGTGCGGCCGTCTCAGGAGAAGGTAACGCCACTTGTTTTGATAAGCGTGTTAGCGCCTTGTCCACCCTAGGAGGTGTTTCCCAGCGCTCCCTAACCTCTGGCGGGAAAGGGTATAATGCCAATAATTTCTTTGAAATTATCAGCTTTTTATCAGGGGCAACCCACGCTTCATCACACACGTCATTTAATTCTTCTGATTCAGGAAAAACTATAGGTAGTTTTTTCACACCCCACATAATACCCTGTTTAGTGGTACCTGTAGTATCAGCTAAATGTAACGCCTCCTTCATTGCCAAAATCATATAACGTGTGGCCCTACTGGAAAATACGGTTGATTGGTCACCGTCACCACTGGAATCAGTGCCTGTGTCTGGGTCTGTGTCGACCGACTGAGGCAAAGGGCGTTTTACAGCCCCTGACGGTGTTTGAGGCGCCTGGACAGGCACTAATTGATTGTCCGGCCGCCTCATGTCGTCAAACGACTGCTTAAGCGAGTTGACGCTATCCCGTAATTCCACAAATAAAGGCATCCATTCTGGTGTCGACCCCCTAGGAGGTGACATCCCCATATTTGGCAATTGCTCCGCCTCCACACCAATATCGTCCTCATACATGTCCACACACACGTACCGACACACAGCAGACACACAGGGAATGCTCTAAACGAAGACAGGACCCACTAGCCCTTTGGGGAGACAGAGGGAGAGTCTGCCAGCACACACCAAAAAGCGCTATATATGACAGGGATAGCTTTATAATAAGTGCTCCCTTATAGCTGCTTTATATATATCAAGATATTGCCATTAAATTTGCCCCCCCTCTCTGTTTTACCCTGTTTCTGTAGTGCAGTGCAGGGGAGAGACCTGGGAGCCGTCCTGACCAGCGGAGCTGTGAGAGGAAATGGCGCCGTGTGCTGAGGAGATAGGCCCCGCCCCTTTTTCGGCGGGCTCGTCTCCCGCTATTTTGTGAATACAGGCAGGGGTTAAATATCTCCATATAGCCTCTGGGGGCTATATGTGAGGTATTTTTAGCCTTTTAATAGGTTTTCATTTGCCTCCCAGGGCGCCCCACCCCAGCGCCCTGCACCCTCAGTGACTGCGTGTGAAGTGTGCTGAGAGGAAAATGGCGCACAGCTGCAGTGCTGTGCGCTACCTTTAGAAGACTGCAGGAGTCTTCAGCCGCCGATTCTGGACCTCTTCTTACTTCAGCATCTGCAAGGGGGCCGGCGGCGCGGCTCCGGTGACCATCCAGGCTGTACCTGTGATCGTCCCTCTGGAGCTGATGTCCAGTAGCCAAGAAGCCAATCCATCCTGCACGCAGGTGAGTTCACTTCTTCTCCCCTCTGTCCCTCGTTGCAGTGATCCTGTTGCCAGCAGGAATCACTGTAAAATAAAAAACCTAAGCTAAACTTTCTCTAAGCAGCTCTTTATGAGAGCCACCTAGAATTGCACCCTTCTCGGCCGGGCACAAAAATCTAACTGGAGTCTGGAGGAGGGTCATAGGGGGAGGAGCCAGTGCACACCACCTGATCTGGAAAAGCTTTACTTTTTGTGCCCTGTCTCCTGCGGAGCCGCTATTCCCCATGGTCCTTTCAGGAACCCCAGCATCCACTAGGACGATAGAGAAAATTCATTTTGATGAACATCATCTTCTCGACATTTTCTGGAAGTAACCTCGTACGCCGATTGCTGACAAGGTGAGCGGCTGCACTAAACACTCTCTCGGAGTACACACTGGAGGGAGGGCAACTTAGGTAGAATAAAGCCAGTTTGTGCAAGGGCCTCCAAATTGCCTCTTTTTCCTGCCAGTATACGTACGGACTGTCTGACGTGCCTACTTGGATGCAGTCACTCATATAATCCTCCACCATTCTTTCAATGGTGAGAGAATCATATGCAGTGACAGTAGACGACATGTCAGTAATCGTTGGCAGGTCCTTCAGTCCGGACCAGATGTCAGCACTCGCTCCAGACTGCCCTGCATTACCGCCAGCGGGTGGGCTCGGAATTCTTAGCCTTTTCCTCGCACCCCCAGTTGCGGGAGAATGTGAAGGAGGAGATGTTGACTGGTCACGTTCCGCTTAACTTGACAATTTTCTCACTAGCAGGTCTTTGAACCTCTGCAGACTTGTGTCTGCCGGAAAGAGAGATACAACGTAGGTTTTAAATCTAGGATCGAGCACGGTGGCCAAAATGTAGTGCTCTGATTTCAACAGATTGACCACCCGTGGTTAAGCGAATTAAGGGCTCCATCCACAAGTCCCACATGCCTAGCGGAATCGCTCTGTTTTAGCTCCTCCTTCAATGTCTCCAGCTTCTTCTGCAAAAGCCTGATGAGGGGAATGACCTGACTCAGGCTGGCAGTGTCTGAACTGACTTCACGTGTGGCAAGTTCAAAGGGTTGCAGAACCTTGCACAACGTTGAAATCATTCTCCACTGCGCTTGAGTCAGGTGCATTCCCCCTCCTTTGCCTATGTCGTGGGTAGATGTATAGGCTTGAATGGCCTTTCTCTAACGTCCTAGTGGATGCTGGGAACTCCGTAAGGACCATGGGGAATAGCGGGCTCCGAAGGAGGCTGGGCACTCTAGAAAGATTTATGACTACCTGGTGTGCACTGGCTCCTCCCACTATGACCCTCCTCCAAGCCTCAGTTAGATCTTGTGCCCGGCCGAGGTTGGATGCACACTAGGGGCTCTCCTGAGCCCTTAGAAAGAAAGTATAGATTTAGGTTTTTTATTTTCAGTGAGACCTGCTGGCAACAGGCTCACTGCAGCGAGGGACTAAGGGGAGAAGAAGCGAACTCGCCTGCTTGCAGCCGGATTGGGCTTCTTAGGCTACTGGACACCATTAGCTCCAGAGGGATCGACCGCAGGCCCAGTCCTTGGTGTTCGGTCCCGGAGCCGCGCCGCCGTCCCCCTTACAGAGCCAGAAGCAAGAAGAGGTCCGGAAAAACGGCGGCAGAAGACATCAGTCTTCACCAAGGTAGCGCACAGCACTGCAGCTGTGCGCCATTGCTCCTCATGCACACCACACACTCCGGTCACTGATGGGTGCAGGGCGCTGGGGGGGGGGGGGGGCGCCCTGAGCAGCAATATAAACACCTTGGCTGGCAAAAATACATCACATATAACCCCCAGGGCTATATGGATGTATATTAACCCCTGCCAGATTCCATAAAAATGCGGGAGAAAAGTCAGCGAAAAAGGGGCGGAGCCTATCTCCTCAGCACACTGGCGCCATTTTTTCCCTCACAGCTCCGTTGGAGGGAAGCTCCCTGACTCTCCCCTGCAGTCTACACTACAGAACAGGGTTAAAACAGAGAGGGGGGGCACTAAATTTAGGCGCAGTATAAATTATATAAAAGCAGCTGTAGGGGACATAACTCAGTTAGTCCCTGCATTATATAGCGCTCTGGTGTGTGCTGGCATACTCTCACTCTGTCCCCCCAAAGGGCTTTTGTGGGTCCTGTCCTCATTGGAGCATTCCTTGTGTGTGTGCGGTGTGTCGGTACGGCTGTGTCGACATGTTTGATGAGGAGACTTATGTGGAGGCGGAGCAGTTGCCGATAAATGAGATGTCGCCCCTGTGGGCCGACACCAGAGTGGATGGATAGGTGGAAGGTATTAACCGACAGTGTCAACTCCTTACATAAAAGGCTGGATGACGTAACAGCTATGGGACAGCCGGCTTCTCAGCCCGCGCCTGCCCAGACGTCTCAAAGGCCATCAACGCTCCCTCAGATGGCAGACACAGATGTCGACACGGAGTCTGACTCCAGTGTCGACGAGGTTGAGACATATACACAATCCACTAGGAACATCCGTTACATGATCCCGGCAATATAAAATGTGTTACACATTTCTGACATTAACCCAAGTACCACTAAAAACAAAGGGTTTTATGTGTGGGGAGAAAAAGCAGGCAGTGTTTTGTTCCCCCATCAAATGAGTGAATGAAGTGTGAAAAAGCGTGGGTTTCCCCGATAAGAAACTGGTAATTTCTAACAAGTTACTGATGGCGTACCCTTTCCCGCCAGAGGATAAGTTACGCTGGGAGATATCCCCTAGGGTGGATAAGGCGCTCACACGTTTGTCAAGGTGGCACTGCCGTCTTAGGATACGGCCACTTTGAAGGTACCTGCTGATAAATAGTAGGAGGCTATCCTGAAGTCTGTAATTACACACTCAGGTACTAGACTGAGACCTGCAGACTGCTGCAGCATGGTCTGTACCCCTTTCAAACAGGGATACTATTTTGCGAACATAAGACGTCGTCTTATATATGAGGGATGCACAGAGGAATATTTTGCCGGCTGGCATCCTGAATTATTGCAATGTCCATTCTGTCAGGAGGGTATTGGAGACCCGACACTGGACAGGTGATGCTGACTTTAAAAGGCACATAGAGCCTTATAAGGGTGAGGAATTGGTTGGGGATGGTCTCTGGGACCTCGTATCCACAGCAACAGCTGGGATGAAAATATTTTACGTCAGGTTTCCTCACAGCCTAAGAAACGCACTGTATTATCAGGTACAGTCCTTTCGGCTTCAAAAAAGCAGGCGGGTCAAACGAGGGAAGAGGGAAAATGCTGCACCAGCAGCCAGTCCCCAGAATCAAAATTCTTCCCCTGCTTCCTCTGAGTCCACCGCATGACGCGGGGGCTCCACAGGCGTAGCCAGGTACGGTGGGGGGCCGCCTCAAAAATTTCAGCGATCAGTGGGCTCGCTCACAGGTGGATCCCTGGATCCTTCAAGTAGTATCTCAGGGGTACAAGCTGGAAGTCGAGGCGTCTCCCCCCCCGCCGTTTACTCAAATCTGCCTTGCCGACAACTCCCTCAGGCAGGGAGGCTGTGCTAGAGGCAATTCACAAGCTGTATTCCCAGCAGGTGATAGTCAAGGTGCCCCTACTTCAACAAGGACGGGGTTACTATTCCACACTGTTTGTGGTACTGAAACCAGCCGGTTCGGTGAGACCCATTTTAAAATGGAAATCCTTGAACACTTACATAACAAAGTTCAAGATGGAATCGCTCAGGGCGGTTATTGCAAGCCTGGACGAGGGGGATTACATGGTATCCCTGGACATCAAGGATGCTTACCTGCATGTCCCTATTTACCTTCCTCAACAGGAGTACCTCAGATTGTGGTACAGGATTGCCATTACCAATTCCAGACACTACCGTTTGGACTGTCCACGGCACCGAGGGTGTTTACCAAGGTAATGGCAGAAATGATGATACTCCTTCAAAAAAAAAAAAGGGAGTTTTTATTTATCCCATACTTGGATGATCTCCTTATAAAGGCAGGGTCCAGGGAGCAGTTACTGGTCGGAGTAGCACTATCTCAGGAGGTGCTACAACAGCATGGCTGGATTCTGAACATTCCAAAGTCACAGCTGGTTCCTTCCACTCGCTTACTGTTCCTGGGGATGATTTTGGACACAGAACAGAAAAAAGTGTTTCTCCCGCAGGAGAAAGCCAAGGAGCTGTCATCTCTAGTCAGAGACCTCCTAAAACCAAAAGGGTATTGGTGCATCGTTGCACACGAGTCCTGGGAAAAATGGTGGCTTCATACGAAGCAATTCCATTCGGCAGGTTCCATGCGAGGACCTTCCCGTGAGACCTCTTAGATAAGTGGTCGGGATCGCATCTTCAAATGCATCAAATGATAACCCTGTCTACAAGGACCAGGGTGTCTCTACTGTGGTGGATGCAGGGTGCTCATCTTCTAGAGGGCCGCAGTTTCGGCATACAGGACTGGGTCCTGGTGACCACGGATGCCAGCCTTCAAGGCTGGGGAGCAGTCACACAGGGAAGAAACTTCCAGGGCCTATGGTCAAGTCAGGAGACTTCCCTACATATAAATTCTGGAACTGAGGGCCATTTACAATGCCCTAAGTCAGGCAAGACCCCTGCTTCAAAACCAGCCGGTACTGATACAGTCAGACAACATCACGGCAGTCGCCCATGTGACCCGACAGGGCGGCACAAGAAGCAGGATGGCAATGGCAGAAGCCACAAGGATTCTCCGATGGGCGGAAAATCACGTACTAGCACTGTCAGCAGTGTTCATTCCGGGAGTGGACAACTGGGAAGCAGACTTCCTCAGCAGACACGACCTACACCCGGGAGAGTGGGGACTTCATCCAGAAGTCTTCCTGCTGTTGGTAAACCGTTGGGAAAGGCCACAGGTGGACATGATGGCGTCCCGCCTCAACAAAAAGCTAAAGAGAGATTGCGCCAGGTCAAGGGACCCTCAGGCGATAGCTGTGGACGCTCTAGTGACACCGTGGGTGTACCAGTCGGTTTATGTGTTCCCTACTCTGCCTCTCATACCAAAGGTACTGAGAATAATAAGATAGCGAGGAGTAAGAACGATACTCGTGGTTCCGGATTGGCCAAGAAGGGCTTGGTACCCGGAACTTCAGGAAATGATATCAGAGGACCCATGGCCTCTGCCGCTCAGACAGGACCTGCTTCAGCAGGGGCCCTGTCTGTTCCAAGATTTACCGCAGCTGCGTTTGACTGCATGGCGATTGAGCGCCGGATCCTGAAGGAAAAGGGTATTCCGGAAGAAGTCATTCCTGCACTTATTAAAGCCAGGAAAGATGTTACGGCAAAGCATTATCACCGCATGTGGCGGGAATATGTTGCATGGTGCGAGGCCAAAAAGGCCCCAACAGAGGAATTTCCACTAGGTCGATTTCTACATTTCCTGAAAGCAGGAGTGAATATGGGCCTAAGTCTAGGTTCCATTAAAGTACAGATCTCGGCTCTGTCGATTTTCTTTCAAAAAGAATTAGCTTCAGTACCTGAAGTTCAGGCATTGTGAAAGGAGTGCTGCATATTCAGCCCCCGTTTGTGCCCCCTGTGGCACCTTGGGATCTCAACGTGGTGTTGAGTTTTCTTAAAATCACATTGGTTTGAGCCACTAAAAACCGTGGATCTAAAATATCTCACGTGGAAAGTGGTCATGTTATTGGCCTTGGCTTCAGCCAGGCGAGTGTCAGAATTGGCGGCTTTATCATGTAAAAGCCCTTATCTGATTTTCCATATGGATAGGGCAGAATTGAGGACTCGTCCCCAATTTCTTCCTAAGGTGGTGTCAGCGTTTCACCTGAACCAGCCTATTGTGGTGCCGGCGGCTACTAGTGAATTGGAGGACTCCAAGTTGCTAGACGTTGTCAGGGCCCTGAAAATATATGTTTCCAGGACGTCTGGAGTCAGAAACTCTGACTCGCTGTTTATCCTGTATGCACCCAACAAGCTGGGTGCTCCTGCTTCTAAGCAGTCTATTGCTCGCTGGATTTGTAGTACAATTCAGCTTGCACATTCTGTGGCAGGCATACCACAGCCAAAATCTGTAAATGCCCATTCCACAAGGAAGGTGGGCTCATCTTGGGCGGCTGCCCGAGGGGTCTCGGCTTTACAACTTTGCTGAGCAGCTACTTGGTCAGGGGCAAACACGTTTGCAAAATTCTACAAATTTGATACCCTGGCTGAGGAGGACCTGGAGTTCTCTCATTCGGTGCTACAGAGTCATCCGCACTCTCCCGCCCGTTTGGGAGCTTTGGTATAATCCCCATGGTCCTTACGGAGTTCCCAGCATCCACTAGGACGTTAGAGAAAATAAGAATTTACTCACCGGTAATTCTATTTCTCGTAGTCCGTAGTGGATGCTGGGCGCCCATCCCAAGTGCGGATTGTCTGCAATACTTGTAAATAGTTATTGTTAACTAAAGGGTTATTGTTAAGCCATCTGTTGAGAGGCTCAGTTGTTTTCATACTGTCAAACTGGATATAGTATCACGAGTTGTACGGTGTGATTGGTGTGGCTGGTAAGAGTCTTACCCGGGATTCTAAATCCTTCCTTATTATGTCTGCTCGTCCGGGCACAGTGTCCTAACTGAGGCTTGGAGGAGGGTCATAGTGGGAGGAGCCAGTGCACACCAGGTAGTCATAAATCTTTCTAGAGTGCCCAGCCTCCTTCGGAGCCCGCTATTCCCCATGGTCCTTACGGAGTTCCCAGCATCCACTACGGACTACGAGAAATAGAATTACCGGTGAGTAAATTCTTATTTTTGCTGCTCCTCCATCCTCTGAAGCATATAGAGGGTTGAATTCCACCTCGTTACCACCTCTTGCTTCAGATGATGGCAGGGCAGGTTCAGGAATGTTTGGTGGTGCTCCAGTTTTCGGCACGCGGTGGCTGAATGCCGAAAGTGGCCCGCAATTCTTCGGGCCACCGACAGCATCTCTTGCACGCCCCTGTCGTTTTTTAAATAATTCTGCACCACCAAATTCAATGTATGTGCAAAACATGGGACGTGCTGGAATTTGCCCAGATGTAATGCACGCACAATATTGGTGGCGTTGTCCGATGTCACAAATCCCCAGGAGAGTCCAATTGGGGTAAGCCATTCTGCGATGATGTTCCTCAGTTTCCGTAAGAGGTTGTCAGCTGTGTGCCTCTTCTGGAAAGCGGTGATACAAAGCGTAGCCTGCCTAGGAACGAGTTGGCGTTTGCGAGATGCTGCTACTGGTGCCGCCGCTGCTGTTCTTGCTGCGGGAGGCAATACATCTACCCAGTGGGCTGTCACAGTCATATAGTCCTGAGTCTGCCCTGCTCCACTTGTCTACATGTCCGTGGTTAAGTGGACATTGGGTACAACTGCATTTTTTAGGACACTGGTGACTCTTTTTCTGAGGTCTGTGTATATTTTCGGTATCGCCTGCCTAGAGAAATAGAACCTAGATGGTATTTGGTACCGGGGACACAGTACCTCAATCAAGTCTCTAGTTGCCTCTGAATTAACGGTGGATACCGGAACCACGTTTCTCACCGCCCAGGCTGCCAAGGCCTGAGTTATCTGCTTTGCAGCAGGATGACTGCTGTGATATTTCATCTTCCTCGCAAAGGACTGTTGGACAGTCAATTGCTTACTGGAAGTAGTACAAGTGGTCTTCCGATTTCCCCACTGGGATGACGATCGACTCCCAGCAGCAACAACAGCAGCGCCAGCAGCAGTAGGCGTTACACTCAAGGATGCATCGGAGGAATCCCAGGCAGGAGAGGACTCGTCAGACTTGCCAGTGACATGGCCTGCAGGACTTTTGGCTCTCCTGGGTAAGGAGGAAATTGACACTGAGGGAGTTGGTGGTGTGGTTTGCAGGAGCTTGGTTACAAGAGGAAGGGATTTAGTGGTCAGTGGACTGCTTCCGCTGTCATCCAAAGTTTTTGAACTTGTCACTGACTTATGATGAATGCGCTGCAGGTGACGTATAAGGGAGGATGTTCAGTGGTGGTTAACGTCCTTACCCCTACTTATTACAGCTTGACAAAGGCAACACACGGCTTGACACCTGTTGTCCGCATTTGTGTTGAAAAAATTCCACACCGAAGAGCTGATTTTTTTTGTACTTTGACCAGGCATGTCAATGGCCATATTCGTCCCACGGACAACAGGTGTCTCCCCGGGTGCCTGACTTAAACAAACCACCTCACCATCAGAATCCTCCTTGTCAATTTCCTCCCCAGCGCCAGCAACACCCATATCCTCATCCTGGTGTACTTCAACAGTGACATCTTCAATTTGACTATCAGGAACTGGACTGCGGATGCTCCTTCCAGCACTTGCAGGGGGCGTGCAAATGGTGGAAGGCGCAAGCTCTTCCCGTCCAGTGTTGGGAAGGTCAGGCATCGCAACCGATACAATTGGACTCTCCTTGGGGATTTGTGATTTAGAAGAACGCACAGTTCTTTGCTGTGCTTTTGCCAGCTTAAGTCTATTCATTTTTCTAGCGAGAGGATGAGTGCTTCCATCCTCATGTGAATCTGAACCACTAGCCATGAACATAGGCCAGGGCCTCAGCCGTTCCTTGCCACTCCGTGTCGTAAATGGCATATTGGCAAGTTTACGCTTCTCATCAGACACTTTCAATTTAGATTTTTGGGTCATTTTATTGAACTTTTGTTTTTTGGATTTTACATGCTCTCTACTATGACATTGGGCATCGGCCTTGGCAGACGACGTTGATGGCATTTCATCGTCTCGGCCATGACTAGTGGCAGCAGCTTCAGCACGAGGTGGAAGTGGATCTTGATCTTTCCCTATTTTAACCTCCACATTTTTGTTCTCCATTTTTTAATGTGTGGAATTATATGCCAGTATCAATAGCAATGGCCTACTACTATATATACTGCGCACAACTAAAATGCACCACAGGTATAGAATGTAGATGGATAGTATACTGAAGGACGACACAGAGGTAGGTACAGCAGTGGCCTTCCGTACCGTACTGCTATATATAGTATACTGGTGGTCACTGTGTCAGCAAACTGCAAAACTAAAATGCACCACAGGTATAGAATGTAGATGAATAGTATACTTAATGACGACACAGAGGTAGGTACAGCAGTGGCCTTCCATACCGTACTGCTATATATAGTATACTGGTGGTCACTGTGTCAGCAAACTGCAAAACTAAAATGCACCACATGTATAGAATGTAGATGGATAGTATACTTAATGACGACACAGAGGTAGGTGCAGCAGTGGCCTTCCGTACCGTACTGCTATATATAGTATACTGGTGGTCAGTGGCGGAACAAGCAAGCGGTGGGCCCAGGTGCAACAAAATGCTTTGGGCCCCCCCCCACCCCCCATCCCATCCAAGTCCACCCCATGGGCAGTGCGCGCCGTAGGCGCGCGCAAAAATACATAGTGGCGTGGCTTCGTGGGGAAGGGGTGTGTCCACAAAATAATACCAATTCATAAAATGGTGCACAGTAGTCTCCATTCTTCAAATTACGCCGCACAGTAGCACCACTACACCAGGTAGAGACCCTTTTACTCCTTACAGCGAACAGATTCCCCTTTTTACACATAACGGCAGACAGTGTGCACTTTTTACACATAACGGCAGACAGCGTGCCCTCGTTACACATAGCGGCAGACAGCATACACTTTTTACACAATGGCAGACAGCGTGCCCTCGTTACACATAGCGGCAGACAGCGTGCCCTCGTTACACATAGCGGCAGACAGCGTGCACTTTTTACACATTACGGCAGACAGCGTCCCCATTTTACACATTACGGCAGACAGCGTCCCCATTTTACACATTACGGCAGACACCATACACTTTTACACATAACGGCAGATAGCGTGCCCTTTTTACACATTACGGCAGGCAGATTCTACCTTTTTACACATAGCGGCAGGCAGATTCCCCATTTTTATACATAGCGGCAGGCAGATTCCCCATTTTTATACATTACGGCAGGCAGATTCCCCATTTTTACACATTGCGGCAGGCAGATTCCCCATTTTTACATTGCGGCAGGCAGATTCCCCATTTTTACACATTGCGGCAGGCAGATTCCCCATTTTTACATTGCGGCAGGCAGATTCCCCATTTTTTACATTGCGGCAGGCAGATTCCCCATTTTTATACATAGCGGCAGGCAGTCCCCCCTTTTTACACATTGCGGCAGGCAGTCCCAACAAATAAAAAAAGAAAGAAAGAAAGAAAGAAAGAAAGAAGAATTATACTTACCCTCTCTGTTGGCTCAGGCTCCTCGGTGCAGCTTCCCGGGCAGTAGAGAAGAAGGAGGAGGGAGGTGAAGGAGGGAGCCGCAGCAGCGCTGTGTTACTGGTGGAGGCGCTGCTGCTGCTGCCCCTCTGCTTCCCTATAGGCTGTTCTCAGAGACAGCCTATAGTGAAGCAGAGGAGCAGCAGCAGCAGCGCCTCCACCAGTAACAAAGCGCTGCTGCGGCTCTCTCCTTCACTGAGAGACTGTGACCTGTTTGTATATGAGGGAGGGAGGGACGGACCCTCCTCCCTCCTTCGTGTGCGGGTGGCCAGAATCGTTCCTTATGACGGGCGGGTCACGGGAGCGCTGGTGTACGGCTGCGGCATGACATACAATGAGTCATTGTGACTCATTCATGTAATGCCGGCCGGCGGCTGTGGGCCCTTGAGTGCGGCGGGGCCCCAGTGCAATGCACTGCCTGCCCCGCCAGTAGTTCCGCCCCTGCTGGTGGTCACTGTGTCAGCAAACTGCAAAACTAAAATGCACCACAGGTATAGAATGTAGATGGATAGTATACTTAATGATGACACATAGGTAGGTACAGCAGTGGCCTTCCGTACCGTACTGCTATATATACTGGTGGTCACTGTGTCAGCAAACTGCACAACTGAAATGCACCACAGGTATAGAATCTAGATGGATAGTATACTTGACGACACAGAGGTAGGTACAGCAGTGGCCTACTGTACCGTAATGCTATATATTATATACTATATCACTGGTCAGCAAAACTCTGCACTGTACTCCTCCTATATAATATTATACTGGTGGTCCCTAGTCCCCACAATAAAGCAGCACACTGAGCACAGATATGGAGTGTTTTTCAGGCAGACAACGTATACTGGTGGTCACTGTCAGCAAAACTCTGCACTGTACTCCTGCTATATAATACAGCTGCTCCCCAGTCCCCACAATTAAGCAGTGTGAGCACAGATATATGCAGCACACTGAGCACAGATAAGGAGCGTTTTTTTCAGGCAGAGAACGGATAACTGGTGGTCACTGATCAGCAAAACTCTGCACTGTACTCCTCCTATATTATACAGCTGCTCCCAAGTCCTCCCCACAATTAAGCAATAAAGCACAATCAAGTTCAACAATAACGGAGAGGACGCCAGCCACGTCCTCTCCCTAACATTTCCATTGCACGAGTGAAAATGGCGGCGACGCGCGGCTGCTTATATAGAATCCGAATCTTGCGAGAATCCGACAGCGGGATGATGACGTTCGGGCGCGCTCGGGTTAACCGAGCCATACGGGAGAATCCGAGTATGGCTCGGACCCGTGTAAAAAGGGTGAAGTTCGGGGGGTTCGGTTTCCGAGAAACCGAACCCGCTCATCACTAAAAATAACTCCTTGTGTAATGCACATACATTTCAGTCAGCTAACACCTGACAGTTATGCAAAAAGAACATGCATATCTTAACATATTTGCATAGAGATAATATTGTTATTTCAAGAGATCCATGCTATTTTGTTTACAGGTTGTCATACATGATGAATATGGCCACAGTACATGCATGCATTGCCATATACACTATTGTACAGTAGGTGACAGCTGCCAATATATGATCTGGGAGGCAAGCCAGTTTGTAATATATGGAAAAGTAGCAAATCACAATATGTTTTCAATAACAGGCTATTACTGTATATAAAGGGCAATTGAGGGCAATCTAGGACCATGGCATGGCCAATCCTTGGGCCATCGGATTATACTGCGTATGCAGCATAAGGCTTGGCTGGAAGGAGACTGCACATGGGCACCAGATCCAGGTTGGGCCGCATGACAGGATGGTGGGATTTCAGAGTGAACACATACATTTCAATTGAAACTGTGTTCTATTGAAATCCTGTGTACCACTGGCCGGATCCTATTCTGCAGCATCCCGTAGACCAGGACCTGTGTGCACACAAAAAACCCTCCCGGCCAAGCAGGTCTCGCTGTTTGGCCCTCGCTGCTTGGCCGCTATGTGTGGCACTAGCCTAAATTAGTGTAACACAAACCCAGAGCAATGTGTTAGTTCACACAATGACTTTGACCAGCCATTAATAGTGCTCAGATGGGGGTCAGTACTGGAGCTATAGCCCCAGCCACCTTCCACCATAATCTGCTACTGCTGGACATCCAAGGCCAATACTTTCTATCCACTCCACCAAGCTCTCAGAGCCGCTGGTAATAGAGTAGCCACAGTCTGTGCATGAGCAAGACAAATTATACTATATCAATGTCTACTACCTAATCATGAAGGAAAATCTTCTGGAGTTCAGCTATATGGAGTACTTTCACTGAGAAAACAGCCATGCAGCCACCATATGCAGGGACTGCCGCACAGCTGGTTCTTCTGTAACAGACCTCATCTTTAACAACAAAAGCAAAATGAAATAATTCCACATGAATTTTTTGGCACTTAAACCCTTCAATGACGTGCGCTCACTTGTGGTATGGGATGTGTGTAACTGCCATTGCCAAGTTTTCCAGTAGTGCCTTCAGCTTCACTGTATACAGCAAGAATTCTTTTGTGGCATCAATCATTGTACTCACAATACACCAACTCACACCTCCCGCAGTCATGCTATAGTATCAGTGCGGGACACACAGGCAACATAAAATAGTGAAATACCAATCACCTATCTTCTGTACTATGAATCAACTGTGTGTGACCAGGCTTTGCCTTATGTGATTAAGGGGGAAATGTATCAAACCTTCTAAAGATTGGAGTAGTGGACAAGTGTACACGTTTCCCATAAAAAATGTGTGAGAGTCATCTGTGCTTGTCAGTGAGACTACTGGGCACTAGATAATTGTCACCGTCATTTTAGTAGGGTAGGTACCAACATCCTATCAACTTCAATTTACTTAAAAAAAACATATTTTATTGAAGCATCGCATCACAACAAGTACATTTAGCATCAAATGAAGTCACATGTACAGAAAATAGGATTTTAATTACCTACCGGTAAATCCTTTTCTCGTAGTCCATAGAGGATGCTGGGGTGCATTTTGGTACCATGGGGTATAGATGGGTCCACTAGGAGCCATGTACACTTTAAGAGATTAATAGTGTGGGCTGGCTCCTCCCTCTATGCCCCTCCTACCAGACTAAGTTTAGAAACTGTGACGAGGAGATGGATATACTTAGAGAGAAGGAAATTCACAGATAGTGGTGAGATTCACACCAGCTCACACGTACAACAAAAGGAAAGCCAAGCTAACCAACTTGGAACGATTCAGCAACGGCTGAACAAACAAACTGAACCAAGTAACAATGCAGGAATATGAAGCACTGGGCGGGTGCCCAGCATCCTCTACGGACTAGGAGAAAAGGATTTACCAGTAGGTAATTAAAATCCTATTTTGTTTTACGTCCTAGAGGATGCTGGGGTTCATTTTAGTACCATGGGGATGTACCAAAGCTCCCAGTACGGGAGGGAGAGTGCTGAGGTTCCTGCAGAACTGACTGACCAAACTTTAGGTCCTCAGAGGCAAAAGTATCGAACTTGTAGAACTTCGCAAACTTGTTCAGCCCTGACCAAGTAGCTGCTCGGCAAAGCTGAAGAGCCAAGACACCTTGGGCAGCTGCCCAGGAAGAACCCACTTTACGAGTAGAGTGGGCCTAGCAGATTTCGGACACGGCAAGCCTGCCTTAGAATAAACGTGCTGGATGGTGAACCTGATCCAGCGAGAAATAGTCTGCTTAGAAGCAGGACACCCAACCTTGTTGGGATCATAAAGGACAAATAGAGCGTCCAACTTTCTGTGACAAGAAGTTCTCTTCACATATATTTTCAAATCCCTCACAACATCCAAGGACTTTGAGGTAATTGAGGAGTCAGTAGCCACTGGCACCACAATAGGTTGATTGATATGAAAGGCTGACACAACCTTTGGAAGAAATTGCTGACGCGTTCTGAGATCGGCTCTATCCTCATGGAAAATCAAATAGGGGCCTTTGCATGACAGTGCCCCAAATTCCGACACGCGTCGAGCAGACGCCAATGCCAACAGTGTGACCGCTTTCCAAGTAAGAAACTTGACGTCCATGTCCTGTAAAGGCTCGAACCAATCCGATTGCCGGAACTGCAGCACCACATTAAGATCCCAAGGAGCCGTAGGAGGCACAAAGGGTGGTTGAATATGCAGAACCCCTTTCAAGAACGTCTGAACCTCAGGAAGAGCTGTCAATTGTTTCTGGAAGAAAATGGACAAGGCCGAAATCTGGACCTTTATGGAGCCCAAGCGCAGGCCTACATCCACACCTGCTTGCAGAAAGAGGAGAAACCGTCCCAGTTGAAACTCCACCGCAGGAAACTTCTTGGATTCACACCAAGACACATACTTTTTCCAAATCCGATGGTAATGTTTTGAAGTTACTCCCTTCCTAGCCTGTATCAGGGTAGGATTGACCTTTTATGGAATGCCTTTCCGAGCTAAGATCTGGCGTTCAACCTCCATGCCGTCAAACGTAGTCGCGGTAAGTCTTGATAGGCGAACGGCCCCTGTTGGTGAAGGTCCTCGCGAAGAGGAAGAGGCCTCGGATCCTCCAGCAGTAATTCCAGAAGATCCGCGTACCAAGCCTGTCTTGGCCAGTCTGGAGCAATGAGGATCGCCTGAACTCTTGTTCTTTTTATGAGCTTGAGAATCCTTGGGATGAGCGGAAGTGGAGGGAACACATACACTGACTGGTACGTCCACGGAGTTACCAGTGCGTCCACCGCCACTGCATGCGAGTCTCTCGACCTGGAACAGTACCTCCGAAGCTTCTTGTTGAGGCGAGAGGCCATCATGTTTATCTGAGATACACCCCCCTCTGATCCTCCAGCAGTAATTCCAGAAGATCCGCGTACCAAGCCTGTCTTGGCCAGTCTGGAGCAATGAGGATCGCCTGAACTCTTGTTCTTTTTATGAGCTTGAGAATCCTTGGGATGAGCGGAAGTGGAGGGAACACATACACTGACTGGTACGTCCACGGAGTTGGGATCCGGATTGAAAGTCGACAGTAACTAGGTCGACAATGTCTAGGTCGACCACTATTGGTCGACAGTAACTAGGTCGACAGGGTGTCTAGGTCGACAGGGTCTTTAGGTCGACATGTTCTAGGTCGACAGGTCAAAAGGTCGACATGAGTTTTTCACAATTTTTTTCTTTTTTTGAACCTTTTCATACTTAACGATCCACGTGGACTACGATTGGAAAGGTAATCTGTGCCGAGCGAAGCGAAGGCACCATGCCCGAAGCATGGCGAGCCATGCGAGGGGACGCGGTGCACTAATTGGGGTTCCCGGTCACTCTACGAAGAAAACGACACCAAAATAACATTAAAAACTCATGTCGACCTTTTGACCTGTCGACATAGAACATGTCGACCTAAAGACCCTGTCGACCTAGTTACTGTCGACCAATAGTGGTTGACCTAGACATTGTCGACCTAGTTACTGTCGACTTTCAATACCACACCCCACGGAGTTACCAGTGCGTCCACCGCCACTGCATGTGAGTCTCTCGACCTGGAACAGTGCCTCCGAAGCATCTTGTTGAGGCGAGAGGCCATCATGTTTATCTGAGGTACACCCCATCGGCTTGCCACCTCTGCGAACACCTCCGGATGGAGACCTCATTCTCCTGGATGGAGATCATATCTGCTGAGGAAGTCCGCCTCCCAGTTGTCCACTCCCGGTATGCAGATTGCTGACAGCGCCACTGCATGCTTTTCTGCCCAGAGGAGGATTCTTGTTACCTCTGACATTGCAGCTCTGCTCTTCATTCCGCCATGTCTGTTTATGTAGGACACCGCTGTGATGTTGTCCGACTGAACCTGAATGGCTTGATTTTGCAGAAGATGTGCCGCTTGTTGTAAATGGCCCTTAGTTCCAGAACGTTTATTGGAAGGAGAGATTCCTGACTGGACCACCTTCCTTGGAACTTTTCCCCTTGGGTGACAGCTCCCCAACCTCTGAAACTTGCATCCGTGGTTAGAAGGATCCAATTCTGAATCCCGAACCTGTGGCCTTCGAGTAGGTGAGAAGCTTGGAGCCACCAGAGGAGTGAAATTTTGGCTTTCGGCGACAGGTGTATCCGCTAGTGCATGTAAAGGTGTGATCCCGACCATTTGTCTAGTAGATCCAGTTGGAAGATCCTCGCATGGAATCTTCTATACTGAAGACCCTTGTAGGAGGCAACCATCTTCCCCAGAAGACAAATACACTGATAAACGGGTGGTCTTCTGTTTGCCGGCGGGCGGGCTCCCGGCGCTCAGTATACCGGCGCCGGGAGCCCGACAGCCGGCATACCGACAATTATTTTCCCTCGTGGGGGTCCACGACCCCGATAGAGGGAGAATAAAATAGTGTGGCGCGCGTAGCGCGCCACCGTGCCCGTAGCGTGGCGAGCGCAGCGAGCCCGCAAGGGGCTCATTTGCGCTCGCCAAGCTGTCGGTAAGCCGGCGGTCGGGCTCCCGGCGCCGGAATGCTGGTCGCCGGGAGCCCGACCGCCGGCCAGCCGTAGTGAACCCCTGATAAACAGATACCCGGGCTGGCTTCAGAAGCTCCTGGACCATTGATTGAATTACCAACACTTTCTCCACTGGTAGAAACACCTTCTGCACTTCCGTGTCGGGTATCATCCCCAGGAAGGGCAGTCTCTTTGTCGGCTCCAAATGTGACTTTGAAAGATTCAGGATCCACCCATAATCCTGGAGTAGTCGAGTTGAGATAGCAATACTCTGCAACATCTTCTCCTTGGAAGATGCTTTTATCAGCAGATCATCCAGATATGGAATTATGTTCACACCCTGTCTGCGGAGTAGTAGTATCATCTCTGCTATGACCTTGGTAAACACCCTCGGTGCTGTGGAGAGGCCAAATGGCAATGCCTTGAACTGAAAGTGACAGTCCAGCAGGGCAAATCTGAGATAAGCCTGGTGAGGCGGCCAGATCGGAATGTGAAAGTATGCATCCTTGATATCCAGGGATACTAGGAATTCCCCCTCCTCCAGACCTGAGATCACCGCTCTCAGAGACTCCATCTTGAATTTGAATTCCCTCAAGTAGGGGTTCAATGACTTTAGGTTTAATATTGGCCTTACCGAACCGTCCGTTTCGGTACCTCAAACAGGCTTGAGTAATAGCCCTTGTATTGCAGATGAAGTGGAACTGGAACAATGACATTTGTTTGAACCAATTTTTGAATGGCATCCTGTAGGATGGTACTTTCTGTCAGCGAAACTGGTAAGCCTGATTTGAAGAATCTGTGAGGTGGGAGTTCTTGAAACTCCAGTCTGTATCCCTGGGCAACAATATCTTTTACCCAGGCGTCTAGGTACGATGACGACCAAACGTGACTGAAAGCTTTTAGTCTCGCTCCCGCCTGCCCAACCTCCAGGCTGGGAGGTCTACCGTCATGCTAGAGATTTTGAGGAAGCAGAACCTGGTTTCTGTTCCTGAGAACCTGATGGTGCAGGTTTTCTGGACTTTCCCCGACCTCCTCTATAGAAGGTGGGAGGGGGTTTGGAGTTTTTTTTAATTTGCGTTCCGAAAGGACTACAGTGTAGGCGAAGGATAAGATTTCCTAGCCGGTGGTGCTGCTGAGGGAAGAAAGGTTGACTTACCCGCATTTGCCGTGGAGATCCACGCATCCAATGCATCCCCAAACAGAGCCTGACCTGTGAAGGGTAGGTTCTCCACACTTCTCTTGGATTCTGCAGTCCATTGGCATAACCAGAGTTCTCTGTGCACCGAGACCGCCATAGAAGTAACCCGTGCATTCATCATGCCAAGGTCCTTCATGGCCTTCACCGTGAACCCTGCAGAATCCTGTATGTGACATAAGAACAAATCAATGTCACTTCTATCCATAGTATCTAAGTCCTTTAGCAATGTGCCTGACCACTTTACTATGGCTTTAGAAATCCACGCACAAGCAATAGTGGGCCTCAAAGCTACATATTTAACCACAAAGGAATTAGGGGTCTAACTAACTTAATTTAAGCTTGAAAGGAGATAAAGTCCCAACCACCCAGCTGGTACTTTGGGGGTGATTCCGAGTTGTTCGCTCGCTAGCTGCTTTTAGCAGCATTGCACACGCTAAGCCGCCGCCCTCTGGGAGTGTATCTTAGCTTAGCAGAAGTGCGAACGAAAGATTAGCAGAATTGCGAATAGAAATTTCTTAGCAGTTTCTGAGTAGCTCCAGACTTACTCCGCCATTGCGACCAGCTCAGTTCTTTTCGTTCCTGGTTTGACATCACAAACACACCCAGCGTTTGCCCAACCACTCCCCCGTTTCTCCAGCCACTCCTGCGTTTTGAAACTCGAACGCCTGCGTTTTTCCGCACACTCCCATAAAACGGCTAGTTTCCGCCCAGAAACACCCACTTCCTGTCAACCACACTACGATCAGCACAGTGATGAAAAAGCTTCGTTATGCCGTGAGTAAAATACCTAACTTTTGTGTAAAATAACTAAGCGCATGCGTTCTGCGAACCTTGCGCATGCGCAGTAAGCGACTAATCACAGTATAGCGAAAATCGGCAACGAGCTAACAACTCGGAATGACCCCCTTTATCTCCATCCACTTTATCTCCATCCAAGGCTTAGTAAATAGACCACTAAATGTTATAAGTTACAGATGAAGCACAACAGAACTTGGCGTGAGAAAAAGATGCGGCTGCTACATAGTAGCACTTTGTATACAGATTCTGCCTCATTTCAAATCGATGTAGAAATGTCACACATTATGTTGATCTGTGTAATGTAGCAGAGTAGTTTTGTAGCTTCCAGTTTTATTAATGTTCATAAAATGGACAATTTGAGTGCGAAAGATGCTTTGTAAGGTGAGTTGCATGGAACCTATTACACCAAGAGGGGCTGTTTGACGCGACTGAAGCCAGTGTATGAGGACACATCTGTAGGAGATTATGTTATAGGTTGGGATGACAATCTGTAGCCATGAGACATAGGGCAGCATCCTATTACATGGAGTGATTTACCGCACAGTAATAAAGTTTTTACCGTGTGGTAAATCACCCGATATCGGGCGATAACACATGGAATCCATGATAAATTCGCGGACCCATGTGTTACTGTCCAAAAACAGGTTCTCCTGAGCTGGTTATTGGGGATTCTGAAGCAAAATCCCCGATAAGTGACGGGCTGCGAGGCTAATAGGATAGTCCCAGGGAAATCCATTAGCTGTGGTAATTCAGCGCAGCTAATAGGATACCGCCTATAGCAGGCATGTCCAAACTGCGGCCCTCCAGCTGTTGTGAAACTACATATCCCAGCATGCCCTGACACAGTTTTGCTGTCAGAGAATGCTAAAGCTGTGCCAGGGCATGCTGGGATGTGTAGTTTCACAACAGCTGGAGGGCCGCAGTTTGGACATGCCTGGCCTATAGTATGCAAACAAAATAAGAAACATAGGGTCTAATACAGATGTGGTCGCTAATGCATTTTTTTATGCAGCTGCCATGTGAACATATGCCAATACTACAGCCACCTGGTTATGTATGGAGACACCCACCAGCGGCCTTGCAGATCCAAGCAGCTGTATACAAATACACAGCGGTGGTCGCAGATCCTTTAATAATTGACCATCCAAGTAACCCTATGGTCATGCAGAATAGCCGTGGGAACAGGTGCATCTTAAGCGAGGAGGGGGCCAGTGTGCAGACTCCGGGTGGGCCCCCTCCTCTCCACGGCGCTGTAGGCTCCGACACTGTGCCGGAGCTTACTGCACATGCGCAGTGGGCCCATGTTTCCGGAGAGAAAATTCAAACTGCGCATGCGCGCCAGTCCATTTTGAAAGGGGTTTTTTGCATGACAGCAGCGGCTGCAGCGCCTGACGCTGGACTCCGAAGAGGTGAGTACTAAAATATGGGTGGAATGTGTGCGGTGTGAGCCCCCCCTGGAGCCAGGGGCCCATGTGCACTGCACACATTGCACCCATGATAGAAACACCAATGCGTGGAAACTGAGATGCTGGCACCATGTTTTCTGTGTACGTGATGTAGGCAGACAGACACACGCCCTGAAAATGGTCACAATACACCCAAGTTTTTGCCGCCACCTTCCACGAAACCAAGTTTGTCAATCACTTGTGAATAAATCCTCACTGCAAGCGTAGTCGCATTTGATCACAATTCATTTACCATACGTGGCGTTGCGGCTAAGACGCCAAACCCACTGCTGATTCTACCTTACAGTATAAGCAGATTTATATTATTATTTACAACTGATTGGTCAGTGGCTGAGCATTGCCGCTAATACAGTCTCTTCAGTCATTTCTACCTTCATGTCATTGCCAATGAAAGCAATAATGAAATTCAGCAGACACAGCAAGAAAGGATTACAGAAAAATCTATAAACACCAATCTAAAAATATCTACAGTATTTTTATGGAAATGATCAGAGTTTTTTTATTTGTACAGCCTGGATATACTGTAAGCAAATCTATGTCTACTAGAAAGGTGAAATCATTCAGTTGCTCCAGTAACTGTAAGGGGCATATGCAATTGGGTAAATTTACTAAGGTGGGAGTTTTTTTTTACTACTGGTGATGTTGTCCATTAGCAACCAATCAGATTCTATTATCTTCTAGAAGCAGCTAGATAAATGTTAAGTAGCATCTGATTGGTTGCTATGAGCAACATCAGCAGTTCTAAAAAAAACTCCCATCTTTGTAAATTTACCCCAATGTATTTAATAAATCAGTTGCAAGCTGTGTATTCCACACCGTGCCCAGCAGGTGATGGGGTACAGTATGCATGTGTCCCATAACCCTAACCTATCTACTATACTAACGTTCGGGATGCTATGCCAGCTGTCGGGATTCTGGCGTCGGTCTCCTGCCCCTGTTGGGATTCCAGCGTCGGTATTCTGATGGCTGACGGCATTTCAACTGCCGGGATCCCGACAGCCAGGATCTTGACCGCATCCCCTTGAGTACAAGCAAGAATAATTATCAGTATATGGGTTTAACCAGAATTTATAAGCTGAGCCTGATCTATCACCAAGGAGGATACTCCTTCATATGTATACTCATCTGGCTCAGTGTATAAATACCTGATAAACCCATATGCTGGTAATTATTTTAATTTGTCCACACGCATATACAGTAGTTTGACCACTACTAATATAAGTCACATGGGGGCGGCCATGTTGGAGACCAAAGTGCAGCACCAATGAGCGTGATGGGTGAGTGACAGCCAATCCTGATTCCCTGCTGCCTATAAGTAGGCTGGCATTTTTGCATTCTGTGCCAGTGCTTTGTTGTAGTTACTCTGTGCCTTAGCTCTGTGCTCCCGCAGCTTGTTCTGTGCATCTCCGGTTAATTGGTCCTGTCTGGATCTCCGAGTCCTCTGCCGACTCTTGCTGTACAACGCCTGCCAGCGCTCCCGTGTGCAGTCACAGTCGCCCGCGCTCCCACCGGTGCCTTCGGATTCTACAGGATCCCCGTGGTGGTTCGCCAGCATCCAGTCTTCACAGTTGTTCATCCACGTCCTCAAATCATCCAGCATCCAGTTTCCACAGTTCTTCATCCACGTCTTCAAATCATCCAGCACCCAGTCTTCACAGTTCTTCATCCATGTCTTCAAATCATCCAGCATCCAGTTTCCACAGTTCTTCATCCACGTCTTCAAATCATCTAGCACACCGTTTTCACAGTTCTTCATCCATGTCTTCAAATCATCCAGCATCCAGTTTTCACAGTTCTTCATCCACGTCCTCAAATCATCCAAAATCCAGTTTCCACAGTTCTTCATCCACGTCTTCAAATCATCCAGCACCCAGTTTTCACAGTTCTTCATCCATGTCTTCAAATCATCCAGAACCCAGTTTTCACAGTTCTTCATCCACGTCCTCAAATCATCCAACATCCAGTTTCCACAGTTCTTCATCCACGTCTTCAAATCATCCAGCATCCAGTTTTCACAGTTCTTCATCCACGTATTTATATTATTCAGCATCCAGTGTTCGTCGTCCTTCATCCTCATCTTCATACCCTCCAGCAACCAGTCTTCACAGTTCTTCAGTCTTGCCACTGCATCATTCTACAAACTCGACTTCACAATTCTTTAGTCTCGTCCTTATATCAGCCTACCAACACTCTTCACGGTTATCAGCCTCATATCATTCAGTGACTTGCTTCCCAGCAGTTTCCCAGTCCTGAACTAATTAGCCTCAGCTCCCTGCAGTCTCATTCATATCTGTTGTCCTCAATAAATATATGAAAAGGAATTACCTTTGTCCTCCTTGTTTCCAGCACTCAGGGGCATCTGCTCCTTTGGTTGGACTGAGTCCAACTGATCCACAAACACCACCTGCCCTGACACTTGTACTGAGATGTCTCCTGCACGTTCCGCCTTTAAATTGGATGGAAATTTAAAGCTGCTTACAAGTGGAATTAAATTTCCGTCCATCTCTGAATCAGACTGAAAGTGGAGAGAAATAAAGTACCAACCACTCATCTCCTGTCACTTAGCCTCTAAAATGACAAGTAGAAACTGATTGGTTGGTACTTTATCTCTCTCAACTTTTCTCTCTCCAAGCTTTAATACATCTCCCCCACGGTCTTACAGAGAACACACTCGTATAAAGATGTTTTTTTCTTACAATACAGGAGGAATGAGCGTCAAAGAAACTCCATTCAAAAGATGAATTATGTGTGCCATTTTTGATGTTTCTCTACATTCCATGCACCGTGATTGGCCTGATCCTTCAGTGGCTGTTATTTATTCTGTAAATACTTGTCATATTGGGACCAATATGCTATTTACTGTAAATAGCCTTTAATAGCCTTTGGGATCAATATGTAAATTAAATAGTCTTTGAAATGTGATCATCTCTAGTATTGAAATAATTAATTATGAAGCTAACGGATAAATCAACTATTCCATCAACTACGCTGAGGGTATTAATTTGGTCACTAGTGGGTAGGTTCAAGGTTGTTCCATGTTTTTGCAATGTCTTTTCAAAGCCAACCGGCTGATTCCCTCTAGAGACAGGACCTCCACTAGTTTAATTATCAATGATAACAATATAGACCTTTTTCAATACCATCATAAATATACAGTAGCTGAATATGAGGCTGGGGAGTAGCAACCAATGCCCTGTAAATGAACTGTTTAGTATGAGATTGATGGGTAGAAACCATTTTATACAACCCCTAGTCACCTGATCACATTTCAGATGTAGAATTTGAATAGGAATCCCCATCATACATGTTTCATGAACAATTCTCTGGACTCATGGAGTCCTCAAGGAAGTCTCCCAAAGAGAGGGAACACTGCACTCCCGTTATAATTCTGTGTTCTTGAATAAATTATTGACCTAAGGAATTCAATTAGCTGTGGTAGACTACTGTGGGCTTATTGATCACCCAGGGCTATCCAATTAACCCAGAAGCCAGGAGTTATTGGGGACTTTTATCACCTGCCTCAGCGGGTCGAAAAAAATCCTCGATAACTAGCAGGTTAATGGGTGCACAACACTGTTAACGTACAAATCCGTGAAGTTATCATGGATTCTGTGTGTTAACTTCCGTTAACCTGTGTTAATGGCCATTAATATGTTAAGTTACCAGGCTTTAACGAGGTGATCAGGAGAAATAGGGAGCGCAATTTGCTAGCTGCAGGCGCTAAAGCCCGAGGCTACCTCCGTTTTTCCTCCTGCTGTAAATTACCGCAGATAATTGAATCCCGGACAATATTTCGTTTTGGCTAAAATAATTTTTATAAGGTTTAGCACCAGCAAAGGTAAGTTTGAGACCTTGTAAATGTGCTCCTGTCTGTTGAACAATGAACATTCGAAGATCTTTGATGATACTTACTGTGACCTGGCAAATTTTGCTGCATAAGCCAGGTTTTATCAGAAATAATGGCATGGCAATCACAAATAGGGCCGCAGCAGGGCACTTCCAGGACTGGAGCAGCCAGGTAGCTGGGCTTCCTAATGATGGTAAGTCCTAATGATGCGCCATCAAGCGTCTTTCCAGGCTTCACAGTGCCATTCCAGGCAAACCACAAGATGGAAAGAGTGCCACTGGGGCAACAACAGTTCTGCATCATCTGCCTTGAGCCTTGGGTGACAACTTTGATCACACACCTCTAATTAAGGCCCTAAATTCACAAGTGTAGTCTATATTAGGCCAAGTACCAAGTCCTACACTCTCAACCTTCTGCTTTTGCTTTAACTGTGACTCATGAGATTCTGGAAAACTAGATTTGCTTATTTGCAAACTGTATGAAAAATAGGTGACTTGCTATATTAATGTATTTACTTTCTGCTAAAAAAAAATTACGCTGGGCACACAGAAGCTAATATGACTGTTTCAGAGAGCCAATATCATGCTTGGGATGCAGTTACAAACCAATCGGTCAGCATAGCGATGCTGGGATACTGGCCGCCAGAATGCCGGCAGGAGGCCTAGGGCTATTCCCACTCATTAGTGTCCACGACACCCATAGAGTGGGAATAGAACCGTTGGCGAGCGCAGCTTCGTTGCACTCGCCCCCTTGCCAGCATTCTGGCAGCCGGGATCCCGACCACCGGTAAAGCATACATTGTGTCTAGTGAATTATAACGCTGCAGAGAGCATTTCTATACAAACAGCAGAATACTCCTAGAACCACTGCAGAGGACAGACCTTACCAGTTCTGCCCTAAATATGATCTGATGGTTTAAATCAGGGGTGTGGAACCTTTTTTCTACCAAGGACCATTTGGATATTTATAAAATCCTTCGGGGCCATACAAAAATTATCAAGTTAAAAATTACCCTGCGCCCCAGTAGTTATGCCCCAAGTAGTTATGCCCCTTAGAGGTACTGAGTTAGGTGTTGCCAATTAAAATGGGACATGATACACATATGCCCCCAATGGTGCAGAGCCAGATACACATATGCCATTGCAGTTCCAGATAAACATATGCTAGTGCAGTGCCAGATACACAAATGCCCCCGCAGTGCCAGATACACAAATGCCCCCACAGTGCCAGATACACAAATGCCCCTACAGTGCCAGATACACAAATGCCCCCACAGTGCCAGATACAAAAATTGCCCTACAGTGCCAGATGTACAAATTCCGACACAGTGCCATACCGCTCACAGCTGCTGCAGCTCCATCCGGCGGTGGCGTGTTTCAGCTGTCGGGTCAGGGCAGGGAGGAGAGCGCGGCTATGTCAGGCTGCGGCGGCGTATAGGACATCAAACCAGCCGCCAGTTCGTGAGCCAATCAGAGCTTGCAGACCGGCAGTGGCGGCTCCAGATTGGTTGTCAGTCCGCGAGCTCTGATTGGCTGGTTGCCAGTCCGCGAGCTCTGATTGGCTCACTAACCGGCGGCTGGTTTGAGATCCTACCCACCGCTGCCGGACATAGTAGCTGCACTCTCCTCCCTGACCTGACAGCTAAGACACGCCACCGCCGGACTGAGCAGCGGCGTGTCTCGCTGCCAAATAAGTGGATGGGCCGGAACAAATGGCTTTGCGGGCCGTATACGAGCAAGAGGTTCCCCACCCCTTGTTTAAATAATAAGTGCACTCTCTGGTGGTGTGGTCAGTAGTGGTTCTTGCCATGGGCAAGTAGGCTTTTTGCCCGGGGCACCGCTGTCCCCAGGGCGCCGCCGCTGTGGCAAGAGATGTTACTCATCCCCGCTCCCCTCTCCCCGTTTGCAGCGGGCGCCGTGGGCTGTGTGGGCGCCCACTGCAGCCGGCTCCACTGACAGACACTAGAGGTCATAATTGACCTCTAGTGTCAGTGTGGCGCTGCTATGGGAGAGACGTCATGACGTCTCTCCCATAGAGAGGACCCGGAGAGCAGCGCAGCAGTGGTCCGGAAGCAGGAGCGGGGCTGGTAAGTATTGTGTAGCTTTGTTGTTTTTTTTATTGTGTGTTTGTAAGCGGCGCAACTGGGGCACAGCTACTGGGGGCAGAACTACAGGGCGCCCAACTACAGGGGGCAGAACTACTGGGGGCACTACTATTGGGGGCACAGCTACAGGGGGCATAGCTACTGGGGGCAAAGCTACTGGGGGCACAGCTAGGGGGCACAGTTACTGGGGGCAAATCTACAGGGGTCACAGCTACAGGGGGGCACAACTACTGGGGGCACAGCTAGGGGGCACAGCTACTGGGGGCACAGCTACTGGGGGGCACAACTACTGGAGCACAGCTACTGGGGGCACAACTACTGTGGCACAGCTACAAGGGGGCAAAAGTACAGGGGGATAAGTGTAGTGTAAAGGGGCATACATACGGTGCGATTCTGCCTATAGGTAGATTTGCACTATGCAATTTCCCTTGATCACTCCAGAGCCAAAATCCATATTGACTATACACACAGTGCTATTTTGGCTCTGTGTGATTTTTGCTATGGTCAAATTTGACTATACAATGTACTAGATTGTACAATGCACAGTCTATTTTGCATTGCAAGCTGTGCACACATGGGGCAATGTATGCCCCATTAGATGCTATATAGCAGCTACAGACAGTACTTACAAAGGGATCAGTACAAGATCCCGGCGGTCAGTAGACCGACGCCGAGAGCCCGGCAGGGAGCGCAGCGTGTCCCCTCGTGGACCACCACCCAAGAGGGGTAACCAGCCGGCGGTCAGGACACCAACCACCGGTATTTCAGCTGGTGTCAGGATTCCAGCGTCGTTATCCTGACCGCCGGGATCCCGACAGGCGGTCAATTGACTTCCTCCCCTTACAAAAACACAGAAAACATCATTTAAGTTAGCAGTGTTAAAATGTGTACACTCATGTAGTGCAATAGGCACTGTATTGACTGACCTGGCTTGACAAGTTTTTATTGCTTGTAACTCTGATCCTCTGATCTCCCATTGGCAATTGGTACTGAATAAGTGTCCTGCAAAAGCCAGAACTACAATGACTGGCAAGCCTGTAATTAATTACCTAATAAAGCTAAAACAAGTCAATTAGCTGTGAGGTTCTATAATACCATAGTGGTTTATATTTCCATGTAAAGATTTGGTTAATGTTCTCAGCTCATTATTGCTTGCACAAAAAATAAGCAGTGTTTTCATTAATGTAATTGCCGTTTTCTGAGCTTGACTAGAAGTTTATTACAGAACTTATTGAATTGCTCCAAGGAATACTATATAAACAGAGGAAAACTGCTGACCTTCCCATTGCCCCATGACCGAATTATTGCCAGCCTATGGGCAGGATGCAGTTGCTGGGGATAGGGTCGCACAAGCAAATGGACACCAAATCTACATGCTTAGTAGATTGAATTGGAACCCCCCAAAGAAAATAATTTAATAAATTATCAAATTGTAAGGAGATATGGGGGTATGGGGGGGGGGGGGTGTGCTACCACGGA
Source organism: Pseudophryne corroboree (assembly GCF_028390025.1). Taxonomy (NCBI): domain Eukaryota; kingdom Metazoa; phylum Chordata; class Amphibia; order Anura; family Myobatrachidae; genus Pseudophryne; species Pseudophryne corroboree. The sequence continues at coordinate 213,538,946 of NC_086445.1, forward strand.
CACATGAGAGGTGCAATCAAAGAATTCAAGAGAAAAGAAATGTCTAATCTGTGGTGCACAGAAAAATTCACAATAGCTAAACTATAACCTTTATTAGTATTTCAAGTAAAAAGTATCTACAAAAATTAGTTTAAAAAAAATGATGAGCGTCAAAGGAAGTAGAAAAAGTGTGTTAAGAACATACCATATGTGAAAGAACTCCATGAACTACTTTTATGATTTATTCAATAAGTAAAGGAGTATCTGTGTTTAATTTATGTGTGTGTTATCCGGTACCATGGTGGTCATTCCGAGTTGTTCGCTCGGTAATTTTCTTCGCACCGCAGCGATTTTCCGCTAAATGCGCATGCGCAATGTTCGCACTGCGATTGCGCCAAGTAAATTTGCTATGCAGTTAGGTATTTTACTCACGGCATTACGAGGTTTTTCCTTCGTTCTGGTGATTGTAATGTGATTGACAGGAAGTGGGTGTTTCTGGGCGAAAACTGTCCGTTTTATGGGAGTGTGTGAAAAAACGCTACTGTTTCTGGGAAAAACGCGGGAGTGGCTGGAGAAACGGAGGAGTGTCTGGGCGAACGCTGGGTGTGTTTGTGACGTCAAACCAGGAACGACAAGCACTGAACTGATCGCACTGGAAGAGTAAGTCTCGAGCTACTCAGAAACTGCACAGAGAAGTCTTTTCGCAATATTGCAAATCTTTCGTTCGCAATTTTGATAAGCTAAGATTCACTCCCAGTAGGCGGCGGCTTAGCGTGTGCAAAGCTGCTAAAAGCAGCTTGCGAGCGAACAACTCGGAATGAGGGCCCATGTCTAATTTCAAACACAGTGTAATCTCCAGTAGGTTTTATTAACTATTGGATCCAGGGGACCTCATGGGCTCATCTTTTGCATATAATTTGTAATATGCCCTAAAGGGTAGAGTTCATAATGTCCCCATACAGGTGTCATACATCAGTAGTCTTTAACCTCACAATTGAAAAATATTAGCCAAAATAGGCAAATTCTCGGGAACTGTTTAGTAGTGCAAAGAGACTTGCTAATGACAGTACTCCTTCTAAGTGTCCCCTCTATCAATATGCATCACCTGGTCTAGCATTTTCACAGCAAAAAACACGGATCTGACGATCGGACTCTATATCACGTGACCCCGGCTCCCTTTCCATGTATAAATATATGTCAGACATTTCTAACGATTGCCGATCCATTTGAAAATGTATATTTATTGACACAAATGTGATCAAAAGAGAGTTATAAAAATAATATATGTAATTCCAAATACATGGTTCCTTTACCACATAAAGGTAATCTTACTACTCTTATAAGAAATAAATAATAATTATCAATAATTATATTGTTATGATTTTGTTAGTATTTATAAGGAATTTCTTAAAGTGGAATATAAGAACAATGATACCCTCAGAAAAAAATTACTATGAGGGAAATCACTGTTTATTACAGTTTGGTGAATCTACAAGTATAAATGTTGATAAATTCATAAGAATATCGGAACCACTATTGGGTGTGCTGAAGTGATACAGAATTGGTGTACTATATATAGTATTAATAACTAAAAGTTACATTAGTTGTGGATGTGAACTCAAAAAATAAGATTTTACTTACCGGTAAATCTATTTCTCGTAGTCCGTAGTGGATGCTGGGGACTCCGTAAGGACCATGGGGAATAGACAGGCTCCGCAGGAGACATGGGCACTTTAAGAAAGAATTTATATTCTGGTGTGCTCTGGCTCCTCCCTCTATGTCCCTCCTCCAGACCTCAGTTAGAGAAACTGTGCCCGGAAGAGCTGACAGTACAAGGAAAGGATTTTGATAATCCAGGGCAAGATACATTCCAGCCACACCAATCACACCGTATAACTTGTGATAACCTTACCCAGTTAACAGTATGAACAAATAGATTTACCGGTAAGTAAAATCTTATTTTCTCTAATGTCCTAGTAGATGCTGGGGACTTCGTAAGGACCATGGGGATTATACCAAAGCTCCCAAACGGGCGGGAGAGTGCGGATGACTCTGCAGCACCGATTGAGCAAACACAAGGGGCAATATTTACTAATATTCGTGTTTGATTCGGTTTGTGTAGTGTTTAAACTCGTTTTGTATCGGGTGCATTTTCATGCAACTTTTTGAATCCATATACGCAAAGTTACGAAGCAGTCGACTTTATGGTTTTCGAGTTTTCCGATGTCGATGTCAGTCGTTTTTTTTTTTGGCACATTTACGGCCGTCATTGGGGGTCATTCCGAGTTGTTCGCTCGTTATTTTTTTCTCGCAATGGAGCGATTAGTCGCTAATGCGCATTCGCAATGTCCGCAGTGTAAATTAGCTATGCAGTTAGGAATTTTACTCACGGCATTACGAGGTTTTTTCTTCGTTCTGGTGATCGTAATGTGATTGACAGGAAGTGGGTGTTTCTGGGCGGAAACTGGCCGCTTTATGGGAGTGTGTGAAAAAACGCTACCGTTTCTGGGAAAAACGCGGGAGTGGCTGGAGAAACGGAGGAGTGTCTGGGCGAACGCTGGGTGTGTTTGTGACGTCAAACCAGGAACGACAAGCACTGAACTGATCGCACAGGCAGAGTAAGTCTCGAGCTACTCAGAAACTGCATAGAGAAGTCTTTTCGCAATATTGCGAATCTTTCGTTCGCAATTTTGATAAGCTAAGATTCACTCCCAGTAGGCGGCGGCTTAGCGTGTGCAAAGCTGCTAAAAGCAGCTTGCGAGCGAACAACTCGGAATGACCCCCATTGTCGTTTGCGTACGTGTTTTTGTTGGATTTGCAGCTTTTTTTCCTAAGTTAAACGCGGCAGGGTTTTTTTTTCCCGCGGCCGCATTTTCACTTTCAGTTTCGATTTTCATCCCCGTTCGTGATTAGTTGTGTTTCAGATGGTAGGAGTGTCTGTGCGCAACCATATAATTAAATACGCCCCAAACCGTCCGCACCTCGTGGGTTTAGTTAGTGGTGAGGAGGAGGGAGGTTGTGCTGTGGAGGTAGGTGAATTTGTGGTTTGGTGAGGAGTGTTGGTAGCGATTTCTGAGTGTGGTATTGTGTTTGAAAGTCGTCTTGTCATTCTTGTTGTCTTGTATTTTGTGGTTTTGTCTCATTTTTAGTCCAAGTTATTTTTCTTTATAGTCCCTTGTCAGTGTTTGTGTGGGTGTGTGGGTGTGTGTGTGTGTGAGTTGTGTAGTGGTAGTGGAGGAGTGTGTTGTTTGTCTTTTTTTTCCCCTGTGTTAACTGTGTAGACACACAATTATGTGTGACTCAGAGGTGGAGGGTGTGAGTGAGGGGGAGGAGGTCGGTCAGGTGGAGGAGGTGAGTGTTAGTGAGGTTAGTGAGGTGGAGGAGGTGGGTGAGGTTGCTGCAGCAGCCTCAAGTGACAGTGACAGTCAGAGTGCTCCGCAGCCACGCACCACTACTAAGACTGGGCGGAATGTTAAGTTTAGTTTTGCAGAAAATGTGGCATTGGTGCGTGAGCTGATGAAGTATCAGAGGCAGCTATTTGGCCCTGAGTCTGCCAAGGTGCCAACACTGAGGAAGACGGTGTTGTGGTCGAAAGTAGTTGCTGCTGTCAATAGTGAGGGGGTGGTCAAGCAGACGGAGGACACATGCCGCAAACGGTACTATGACATAAAGCGACGTGTCAAGTCCAAAATGGCCAAGGAGGCCAAGTCTGCTCGGAAAACCGGTGGTGGGCAGCCCTATATAGCAAGTTATCTGGAGTATGAGGAGCCCATGCGGAGTGTAATACCTCCTGAAGTTGTCTCTGCAACCCATGTCCGGGATTCAGATAGGCCAAGGAATAATGGTGAGCATGTGTTTTTTATTTGTTTTTTGTTGTGTTAAAATGTTTTATTTTGTAATCTGTGTCATGTGACGTTGCATATTACTCCCATCTTCAAGTGTGTGTCTGCAAATTCATTGTTTTGGGTCATGTGTTAGCTAAAAGCCAATGTAACATCTTACTTTATTGTATGTCATGTGCTTTTCAGACAGATATTTTGCATGTGTAGTTTGGACTTGGTGTGTCTCTGATTTGTCCTGCAATAATGTGTTCCTTTTGGGCGTTTTTTTTTTTTTTTTAGATTATGACTATGTTTTATATATGTGTTCCATGTTTTTTTAAAGTTAACAAATTCGTTGTCATGTTAGAGGCTGGAGTACTGGAAAGTGGTTTTTAAACCACTTACATGTGTAATGTCATCTTTAGAGAATGTTATTGTTTGTTTGTTTGTTTGTTTGTTTGTTTTGGGGGGGGGGTTTGGCTTGTATTTGTACCGTGACACCATACTGCATATTTTTTTTACCCAAAAATTAGTTTTTAAAATATTTTGGACATATACTGGTAATGTGTCTTTGGAGTGCCACATCACAGAGCAAATTAGATATTGCATCTGTAATATTTTTTAAATCAATACAAAATGAAGTTGTCTTTTTTTTTTAAATTAAAAAACCTTTCCTTGAACTTGTGGCCTATGTCAGTGTCCTGTACATGTTTGACTGTCTTGATGTTGCCATAGTGCATATGTGTTTTGGTTGTTTTTTGTGTTTAATTTTTGGCTTTCTGGTCCTTATGTTTGTTTGAATTAAAAACCAAGCATTTCTAAATGTAAAACTGTTTATAAGCATAATGGGTGGATGTATACACAATAGCATGATTTATGAATATATCTCATTTTCTCTGACGTCCTAGTGGATGCTGGGTACTCCGTAAGGACCATGGGGAATAGACGGGCTCCGCAGGAGACTGGGCACTCTTAAAAGAAAGATTAGGTACTATATCCGGTGTGCACTGGCTCCTCCCTCTATGCCCCTCCTCCAGACCTCAGTTAGAATCTGTGCCCGGCCAGAGCTGGATGCACCTAGTGGGCTCTCCTGAGCTTACTAGAAAAGAAAGTATTTGTTAGGTTTTTTATTTTCAGTGAGATCTGCTGGCAACAGACTCACTGCTACGAGGGACTGAGGGGAGAGAAGCAAACCTACCTGCTTGCAGCTAGCTTGTGCTTCTAAGGCTACTGGACACCATTAGCTCCAGAGGGATCGAACACAGGGCCCGACCTCGATCATCCGTTCCCGGAGCCGCGCCGCCGTCCCCCTTGCAGAGCCAGAAGACGGAAGAACCAGGAGAAAATCGGCGGCTGAAGACTCCGGTCTTCAATAAGGTAGCGCACAGCACTGCAGCTGTGCGCCATTGCTCCCACAGCACACCACACGCTCCGGTCACTGGTGGGTGCAGGGCGCTGGGGGGGGGGGGGGGGCGCCCTGGGCTGCAATATGTATACCTTTTTGGCAAATGTGCACATAATACAGTTATAAACTGTATATGTGCCTAATCCCCCGCCATTAATATTATTAAAAAAGCGGGAGGAGCCCGCCGCGGAGGGGGCGGGGCTATCTCCCTCAGCACACCGGCGCCATTTTCTCTTCACAGCTCCGCTGGAAGGACGCTCCCCAGGCTCTCCCCTGCAGTATACACTACGAGAAGGGGAAAAAAAGAGAGGGGGGGCACATAAATTTAGGCGCAAAAGGTGATATAAGCAGCTATTGGGGGAAAATTCACTTTGTGTTAGAGTAAATCCCTCTGTTATATAGCGCTCTGGTGTGTGCTGGCATACTCTCTGTCTCCCCAAAGGACTTTGTGGGGTCCTGTCCTCAGTCAGAGCATTCCCTGTGTGTGTGTGTGTGCGGTGTGTCGGTACGGCTGTGTCGACATGTTTGATGAGGACGCTTACGTGGAGGATATGTGGAAGGTATTAACCGACAGTGTCAACTCCTTGCATTAAAGGTTCGATGACGTAACAGCTTTGGGACAGCCGGCATCTCAGCCCGCACCTGCCCAGGCGTCTCAGAGGCCATCAGGGGCTCAAAAACGCCCGCTACCTCAGATGGCAGACACAGATGTCGACACAGAGTCTGACTCCAGTGTAGACGAGGATGAGACAAATGTACAGTCCCAAGGGCCATCCGATGCATGATTACGGCAATGAAAAATGTGTTGCACATTTCTGACATTAACCCGGTTACCACTAAAAAGGGTATTATGTTTTGGGAGAAAAAGCAGCCAGTGACTTTTCCCCCATCTGATGAGTTAAATGAATTGTGTGAAGAAGCGTGGTGTTCCCCAGATAAGAAATTAGTGATTTCTAAGAGGTAACTAATGGCGTACCCTTTCCAGCCAACGGACAGGTTGCGTTGGGAAACATCCCCTAGGGTGGACAAGGCGCTCACACGCTTATCAAAAAAGGTGGCACTGCCGTCTCAGGATACGGCCACCTTAAAGGAGCCTGCAGATAGAAAGCAGGAGGCTATCCTGAAGTCTGTGTATACACACTCAGGTACTATACTGAGACCTGCAATTGCTTCAGCATGGATGTGTAGTGCTGCAGCTGCTTGGTCTGATACCCTGTCAGATAACATTGATTCCCTTGACAGGGATACTATTTTGCTAACCATAGAGCATATTAAAGACGTAGTCTTATATATGAGGGATGCACAGAGGGACATTTGCCGGCTGGCATCTAGAATTAATGCAATGTCCATTTCTGCCAGGAGAGTATTATGGACTCGGCAGTGGACAGGTGATGCTGATTCTAAAAGGCACATGGAGGTTTTGCCTTATAAGGGTGAGGAATTGTTTGGTGACGGTCTCTCGGACCTCGTATCCTCAGCAACAGCTGGGAAGTCGACTTTTTTACCTCAGGTTCCCTCACAGCCTAAGAAAGCACCGTATTATCAAGTACAGTCCTTTCGGCCTCAGAAAGGCAAGCGGGTCAGAGGCGCGTCCTTTCTGCCCAGAAGCAGGGGTAGAGGGAAAAAGCTGTACCAGACAGCCAGTTCCCAGGAACAAAAATCCTCCCCTGCTTCCACTAAGTCCACCGCATGACGCTGGGGCTCCACAGGTGGAGCCAGGTGCGGTGGGGGCGCGTCTCCGGAACTTCAGCGACCAGTGGGTTCGCTCACAAGTGGATCTCTGGGTTCTACAAGTGGTATCTCAGGGATACAAGCTGGAGTTCGAGGCGTCTCCCCCTCGCCGTTACCTCAAATCGGCCTTGTCAGCTGCTCCCAAGGAAAGGGAGGTAGTACTGGCGGCAATTCACAAGCTGTACCTTCAGCAGGTGATAATCAAAGTTCCCCTCCTTCAACAGGGACGGGGTTACTATTCCACAATGTTTGTGGTACCGAAACCAGACGGTTCGGTGAGACCCATTCTAAATTTGAAATCCTTGAACACTTATATAAGGAAGTTCAAGTTCAAAATGGAATCGCTCAGGGCGGTTATTGCAAGCCTGGAAGAGGGGGATTTTATGGTGTCACTGGACATCAAGGATGCTTACCTACATGTCCCCATTTACCCACCTCACCAGGAGTACCTCAGGTTTGTGGTACAGGACTGTCATTACCAATTCCAGACGTTGCCGTTTGGTCTGTCCATGGCACCGAGGGTATTTACCAAGGTAATGGCCGAAATGATGATACTCCTTCGAAAGAAGGGAGTTATAATTATCTCGTACTTGGACGATCTCCTTATAAAGGCAAGGTCCAAGGAGCAGTTGTTAGTCGGAGTAGCACTATCTCGGGAAGTGCTACAACAGCACGGCTGGATTCTGAATATCCCAAAGTCGCAGCTGATTCCTACGACGCGTCTGCTGTTCTTGGGCATTATTCTGGACACAGAACAGAAGAAGGTGTTTCTCCCGGAGGAGAAGGCCCAGGAATTGTCATCTCTGGTCAGGGACCTCCTGAAATCAAAACAGGTGTCGGTGCATCACTGCACGCGAGTCCTGGGAAAGATGGTAGCTTCTTACGAAGCAATTCCCTTCGGCAGGTTCCATGCAAGGATCTTTCAGTGGGATCTGTTAGACAAGTGGTCCGGATCGCATCTTCAGATGCATCGGTTGATCACCCTGTCCCCGAGGGCCAGGGTGTCTCTGCTGTGGTGGCTGCAGAGTGCTCATCTTCTCGAGGGCCGCAGATTCGGCATTCAGGACTGGGTCCTGGTGACCACGGATGCAAGCCTCCGAGGTTGGGGGGCAGTCACTCAGGGAAGAAACTTCCAAGGACAGTGGTCGAGTCAGGAGACTTCCCTACACATAAATATTCTGGAACTAAGGGCCATTTACAATGCCCTAAGTCAAGCAGAACCCCTGCTTCAAAACCAACCGGTGCTGATTCAGTCAGACAACATCACGGCGGTCGCCCATGTAAACCGATAGGGCGGCACAAGAAGCAGGATGGCGATGGCAGAAGCCACAAGGATTCTTCGATGGGCGGAGAATCACGTGCTAGCACTGTCAGCGGTGTTCATTCCGGGAGTGGACAACTGGGAAGCAGACTTCCTCAGCAGGCACGACCTCCACCCGGGAGAGTGGGGACTTCATCCAGAAGTCTTCAAGCTGATTGTAAATCGTTGGGAAAGGCCACAGGTGGACATGATGGCGTCCCGCCTCAACAAAAAGCTAAAAAGATATTGCGCCAGGTCAAGGGACCCTCAGGCGATAGCTGTGGACGCTCTAGTGACACCGTGAGTGTACCAGTCGGTTTATGTGTTCCATCCTCTTCCTCTCATACCAAAGTTACTGAGGATAATAAGAAAGAGAGGAGTAAGAACTATACTCATCGTTCCGGATTGGCCAAGAAGAACTTGGTACCCGGAACTACAAGAACTGATCTCAGAGGACCCTTGGCCTCTGCCGCTCCGACAGGACCTGCTACAGCAGGGGCCCTGTCTGTTCCAAGACTTACCGCGGCTGCGTTTGACGGCATGGCGGTTGAACGCCGGATCCTAATGGAAAAGGGCATTCCGGATGAAGTCATTCCTACGCTGATAAAAGCTAGGAAGGATGTGACAGCACAACATTATCACCGCATATGGCGAAAATATGTTGCTTGGTGTGAGGCCAGGAAGGCCCCAACAGAGGAATTTCAGCTGGGTCGATTTCTGCACTTCCTACAGTCAGGGGTGACTATGGGCCTAAAATTGGGATCCATTAAAGTCCAGATTTCGGCCCTGTCTATTTTCTTTCAAAAAGAACTGGCTTCACTGCCTGAAGTTCAGACGTTTGTTAAGGGAGTGCTGCATATTCAGCCCCCTTTTGTGCCTCCAGTGGCACCTTGGGATCTCAATGTTGTGTTGGATTTCCTAAAATCACATTGGTTTGAGCCACTTCAGACCGTGGAGTTGAAGTATCTCACGTGGAAGGTAGTCATGCTGTTGGCCTTGGCCTCAGCTAGGCGTGTGTCAGAATTGGCGGCTTTGTCCTGTAAAAGCCCATATCTGATTTTCCATATGGACAGGGCAGAATTGAGGACTCGTCCCCAATTTCTCCCAAAGGTGGTATCAGCGTTTCATTTGAACCAACCTATTGTGGTGCCTGCGGCTACTCGGGACTTGGAGGATTCCAAGTTGCTGGACGTAGTCCGGGCCCTGAAAATCTATGTTTCCAGGACGGCTAGAGTCAGAAAAACTGACTCGCTGTTTATCCTGCATGCACCCAACAAGCTGGGTGCTCCTGCTTCAAAGTAGACTATTGCTCGCTGGATCTGTAGCACGATTCAACTTGCACATTCTGCGGCTGGACTGCCGCATCCTAAATCAGTAAAAGCCCATTCCACGAGGAAGGTGGGCTCTTCTTGGGCGGCTGTCCGAGGGGTCTCGGCTTTACAACTTTGCCGAGCTGCTACTTGGTCGGGATCAAACACTTTTGCAAAATTCTACAAGTTTGATACCCTGGCTGAGGAGGACCTTGAGTTTGCTCATTCGGTGCTGCAGAGTCATCCGCACTCTCCCGCCCCTTTTGGGAGCTTTGGTATAATCCCCATGGTCCTTACGGAGTACCCAGCATCCACTAGGACGTCAGAGAAAATTAGAATTTACTCACCGGTAATTCTATTTCTCGTAGTCCGTAGTGGATGGTGGGAGCCCGTCCCAAGTGCGGACTTTCTGCAATACATGTATATAGTTATTGCTTAACTATAGAGTTATTGTTCTGAGCCATCTGTTGCATGAGGCTCAGTTGTTGTTCATACTGTTAACTGGGGGTGTAGTACTGGTGACCGGCGGTCTCCTGACCGCCGGTCACCTTACCGACGCCGGGATCCCGGCAGCATACCGACGCCGGGATCCCGGCTGGGGGGGGGGGCGAGTGCAGCAAGCCCCTTGCGGGCTCGCTGCGCTCGCCACGCTGTGGGCTCGGTGGCGTCCTGCGGTCGCAACGGGTTCTATTCCCACTCTATGGGTGTCGTGGACACCCACGAGTGGAAATAGTCCCTGTTGGTCGGCATGCCGACCACCGGGATAGTGAGCCGTCGGGCTCACGGAGGAGGTCATGTGACTGTCGGTCAGCTGACCGGCGGTCACATGAATACCACCCGTTAACTGGGTATATTAGTTATCACAAGTTGTACGGTGTGATTGGTGTGGCTGGTATGAGTCTTACCCTGGATTCCAAATCCTTTCCTAGTAATGTCAGCTCTTCCGGGCACAGTTTCCCTAACTGAGGTCTGGAGGAGGGGCATAGAGAGAGGAGCCAGTGCACACCAGATATAGTACCTAATCTTTCTTTTAAGAGTGCCCAGTCTCCTGCGGAGCCCGTCTATTCCCCATGGTCCTTACGGAGTACCCAGCATCCACTACGGACTACGAGAAATAGAATTACCGGTGAGTAAATTCTTATTTTATACAGTGTCTGAAAAAAGCAGTACTACTCGTCGGCCAGTAAATCCTAACACATCTGATGATGATGACGCTGCGGAAGCAGGTAAAGTGTCCATTGTAGTATAGGGTATGCTTGTAAAGGAATGGCCATAACAAAATTGCACTTTCATTAAAAGGTCCATCAAAAGAAGTATGGAGCAGCAGAAGTGGCTCTTCTGGAAGACATCACCACAAGAAACCTGTGGCGGAAAAGAAAGCAAGGTCATCTGTCCCGGCACAAACACAGCAGGCTACCCCGCCACGAAGATTATCGTCCGTATGTTCGGTGCCCCCACTCCAAATTATGGACACACCTCCAAGACGTCATCCACACTCCCCTCATCTTGATTGTGAGTATCAAACTGGAATCAAAGTGAAAAATGTCAGAACATAATCATAATCAGTCATAACCGCATTAAGTCAAAACACTTCCAAAACAAAAATACTTACCGCAGTAAGTAAAAGCTGAAATGGAATCCAAACTAAATGTCCTTGTCCACATTCAGTAAAGATATGTATGTCCACTTGAGTCATACAGTATGACATTGGGTATAAGATGCTGCAACAAAAAAGCATGTTGGTTTTTTTGTTAAAAGTTTTTTTTTCTGAAACTCTCATGTGTGCTTGAGGTTACATTGCAAAATACATTCAAAAACATTACTATGTTTGTTGGAACAAAGCTATAAGGTAACACATTATGTATTACAATGTTTTTTTATGGTGGAGTATGTGTGAGCTACAATAAAACTAAAGTGTTTGCTTTCACAATTAAGTAACCAGACACATTTGCCACAAACAGGCATATGTATGCATTTAAGCTATGAGTGATAATGTTGCTAGGCAGAATAGTTGAAAGCAACAGTGAATGACATGTGTTCCATGTATAGTGGGTTTTTTTTTCATTTCACAAACATATGGATAGCTAACGTAGATATGTTTAATATTTCAGCTTCGAGTCCTGGGAACAGCATCCCTCCGCAACAACACCAACACAGTGACATAGAGGAGACAAACATCTTAGAAATGCAGCCATTAATGCAAGGAATGAGCCCCCCAGCACCTGTGAGTACACCCCACAGCAAAGCACACCACCACCACCAAAACACAGCCCAACAACACCAGGAACACAAGGCGCTGATCAGGTGTTTTGGACTATTTGGGCTAGACAGCAGGCCACTAATGAAGATTGCCTGCGTAAGCAGACACAAATGTTTGCAAGTCTACCATCTCACCTCAGAAGAATCTCAAGAAATCTGAGTCGACAAAATGAGCAAACAACCAGAATAGGCAATACCATGGAAATCATGCGTACAGACATTACACAGGTCATGGGCAACTTACAGCGCATAATGGAAGAACAGCACAGACTAATGGAAGAACAGCACAGACAACAGCAAAGTTATATGAACATTTTTCAAAACAGTCAAAAGATTAATGAAAGTTTAATCAGAATAGTAGACAATCAAAATGCTGCTACACGTGAACTCAATGCCACCCTCACTAACCTGAATGAAACTCTCAGATGCATGCACCAACAGAAAACAACCAGCAGTTCTGGTACGACTACTCCAAATATCACGCCAGTCTCATCACCACCAAGACGGTCCACCAGAGCACGCCAACATGACAGTGCTAAAGGCAAAGGCCAGGACAAGCAGCCACCCAAAAAAACGTAAAAAAACAAGTTAGACATTTGTGATAATTAACACAAAATAGTTTGCAAGTGTTTTTGATGGTTTACAAAATATCACACTTAGCTCCTTGACCCTTTTTTTAACATCATTAATTATAAGTGGGCCAAAATAATAGAAAAAAATAGTACGCACATTTATTCCTTTTCTTTTTTTTAGGGTATTGGAGGAGGAAAATGTTGATGTAGCCACACATACATGTTAGCAGGAAGTAAACTGACCACTTGATTTTTTTCTAATCATTACTCTTTCTAGATTCCAATCATTCTCTTTGCCTGCAGATACAATAATTGCCTGCCAGGCTGAATGTCTTTAGCAGGAAGTAAACTGACCACTTGATTTTTTTCTAATCATTACTCTTTCTAGATTCCAATCATTCTCTTTGCCTGCAGATATAATAATTGCCTGCCAGGCAGAATGTCTTTAGCAGGAAGTAAACTGACCACTTGATTTTTTTCTAATCATTACTCTTTCTAGATTCCAATCATTCTCTTTGCCTGCAGACAATCCAAATTGCAATGTTAGTGATACATATCTTAGCTATCTTATCTATAAAACATTACAAGATTAACTTAATTGAGTGGCGTAAAAAGGTTGTAATATGTTGCCTTTGTTTTGTTTATAAAACATTGTCCAAATGAATGTCAGTATTGTTGGGACATGTTTGTGTGTGTTAAAAATTATTAAGCATGTTTTTACACATGATGCATAAACAAACAAATATGTACTTTTACCCTTAAAAAAAAAAAGTGTACAATAATGTATATGTGTGGCAAAATGTGTATTTACTTACACATCATCAAGTTTACAGCATCAAACATTAGTAAAAAAATTATTCATGATTACAGTAAGTTTGTGAGTCTTAAATATGATGGTGCATCACACATAGGGACACATGTTTTCCTCAAGGCTAACATATTATATGTTGAGGAGTGTTTTTTGGGAACATAGGTTCTCAAACTCGGCCATCAGGAACCCACACAGTGCATGTTTTGCAGGTCTACTCACAGAATCACAAGTGACATAATTAGCTCCACCTGTGAACCTTTTAAGATATGTCTGTGAGTAATTCATACACCTGTGCTTCTACTGTGTTACTTGAAAAACATGCACTGTGTGTGGTCCTGAGGGCCGAGTTTGTGAACCTGTGCATTAGGACATTACACACAATGATAAAGTAAAATACTAAATGGTTGATGTTGGCTTGTAAGAAATTAGCACTGCAAGATTTCGAACACTTATCCAGACTTAATGCATGTGTCACAACTGAGGGCCTGAGCTGACGGGAGGCAGCCTCAGTTGTAGGGGCTGAGATGAATCGGAACCTGGGAGGTTGTATCAGACCCCTAGACATGTAAGTAACATGTAGAATAACTGCCCGAAGGCGTGACCATGACAACCAGGATAAAAGTCAATGATGTTTATTATGACAAACTCCGTAACACAGCAGCAGTAAAAGGAAACATAAAAGTCAACAGAGGATAAATACAATTCCTGGGTACTACAGGGTGGCAAGGGCCACAGGCACTGGTAGTGTGAGACAGTTCTTATAATCTTCTAGTTGGAAAGTCCTTACCAGGCCTGACTGTAGCAATGGAGAGAACCCAGGATCGTACCAGCTGATGTTCCAGAAAAGGCTGGGCTGCTGAAGGTAAAACGGCTGCTGTGGATACTGGCTGGAACCAGACTGTTGTTGGTACGGAGTGGATACTGGCTGGAACCAGTTAAATAATAAACGAACTTGAGAGCGATGAAATAATAATGAAGTTTGGAGTTTGAGAGCGGTGAAATAATAATACCGGTGGAGAGTGGTAAACTGCAGAAAAGGACACCGGCCCTTTAAGAGAAGCTATACACTGCTGGAAGCTGGGCTGGAAGCAGGTGGTTGTTTGAGAGCGGTGAAATAATAATACCGGTGGAGAGTGGTAAACTGCAGAAAGGACACCGGCCCTTTAAGAGAAGCTGTACACTGCTGGAAGCTGGGCTGGAAGCAGGTGATTGTTGTAGCTGGAAACAGGTGAGTCCAGAATGGATCGGAGAGTCAGGCTACACCGCAGATGGAATGCTGGTGCGGGTCTCTATAGCAGAAGTCTGGAGACAGGAGCTGGAACCTGGAAGACAACCACAGGAGAGAGACAAACTGGAACTAGGTTAGACAACCAAAGCACTGACGACTTCCTTGCTCAGGCACAGCTTACTTATACCTGCAGCAAGGAAGGGGTTGGCTAGGCAATTATGCAAATCAACAATACAGACAGCAGATTGGTGGAAATGATCAGATGACAAAATCCAAGATGGCTGCGCCCATGCAGACACTTGGAGGGAAGTTTGGTTTGTAATCCATGTGAGAATTGAAACAGTAATGGCGACGCCGGCCACAGGAGACAGGAGACGCCAGACTGACAAGCGCACATTTAACCACGCGGGCACAGCGGAGGCCGCGGCTGATGAAATCACCACTCTGACATTCTGCATGTGGAAACTCAGGAACAGCGGGATCCGGTCCTGGAACGCTGAGCCAGCCTTAGGAGGCATCTGAAGGGTAAGTAATGGCGTCCAGATACCCGGATCGTGACAGCACCCCCCCCTTTAGGAGTGGCCCCAGGACACTTCTTAGGCTTTAAAGGAAACTTTGCGTGGAAATTTCGGACCAAGGCAGGAGCATGGACGTCTGAGGCATTGGTCCAAGAGCGTTCTTCAGGACCATAGCCCTTCCAGTCAATGAGGTATTGTAACTGACCGTAACGGAAACGTGAGTCCAAAATCTTGGCCACCTCGTACTCGACTCCCCGTTGAGTCTGAACTTTGGGAGCTGGAGGAAGTGCGGAATGAAACCGATTCAGGATCAGCGGTTTCAACAAAGAAACATGAAATGTCCTGGGTATTTTCAAGAAGGATGGTAACTGTAACCTGTAGGCAACAGGATTGATGACTTGTTCAATCTTGAAGGGTCCGATGTAGCGAGGTGCAAATTTCATGCTGGGAACTCTCAACCTCAAATTCTTCGTGGACAGCCACACACGATCACCCACCTTGAGAGCAGGAACCGCTCTACGCTTCCTATCGGCAAACTTCTTATACCTGAATGAGGCTTTAAGCAGGGCTGCGCGGACGTTCCTCCAGTTATTTGAAAACTGACGCAAGGTGACATCCACTGCTGGAACAGAAGTTGCGGGAAGCGGTTGGAATTCTGGGACTTTAGGGTGGAATCCATAATTAATGAAGAATGGTGTAGAAGAAGATGAGGAATGGTATTGATTGTTGTGGCTGAACTCGGCCCAAGGAAGAAGTTGAACCCAGTCATCTTGAGAGGAAGACACATATATACGGAGGAAGGCCTCCAAGTCCTGATTCACCCTCTCGGTTTGACCATTGGTCTGAGGATGGTAAGCCGTGGAAAACTTTAACTTGACTTGGAGGGCTTGACACAAACTTCGCCAAAATTTGGCTACAAATTGTACTCCACGATCCGAGATGATCTCTTCAGGAAGACCGTGAAGTCGGAAGATCTCTTGTATAAACACTTGAGCCAACTTGGAAGCTGACGGAAGACCGGTGAGAGGGATGAAATGTGCCATCTTGGTGAACCGGTCAACTACCACCCAGATGGTATTAAACTTGTTGCAGATAGGTAGATCGGAAACAAAGTCCATCGACAAATGGGTCCAAGGTCGACGGGGAACAGATAATGGAACCAGTTGCCCCGCAGGCGACTGGCGGGAGACTTTGTGTTGGGCACACTTTGGGCAGGAGGCAATAAATTCCATAACGTCCTTCTTCAGAGTTGGCCACCAGTAGGACCTAGAAATAAATTCAAGGGTTTTCTGAATGCCTGTATGTCCAGCAAAACGGGAAGCATGGGCCCAATGCATGAGCTTCTTCCTTAGAACTGGCTTAACAAAACTTTTCCCTGGTGGAGGCGTAGAGTCCATCCCTACCGTGGAGAATGCCAACGGATTAATAATAGGATGCTTGTCTGCAGACTCGGACTCATTTTCTTGCTCCCATGAGCGGGAAAGGGCATCGGCCTTACGATTCTGAGAACCCGGACAGAACTGGAGTTTAAAGTCAAACATAGAGAAGAAAAGTGCCCATCTGGCCTGACGAGGATTCAGACATTGTGCGCCTTTGAGATATAAAAGATTTTTGTGGTCGGTAAGTATGGTGATTGAGTGGGAAGCTCCCTCCAACAGGTATCTCCACTCCTCCAGAGCGAGCTTGATGGCTAGCAACTCCTGATCGCCAATGGCATAGTTGCGCTCAGCTGGGGAGAACTTCCGGGAGAAGAAACTGCAAGGATGTAGATGTCCATCTTTGGCCCTCTGGGATAACACTGCTCCTACTCCAACGGAGGAGGCATCTACCTCTAAGATAAAAGGAGAGTCGGTGTCGGGCTGTTTCAGAACTGATGCAGAGATGAACCGTTGCTTCAGAAGGTGAAAGGCTTGTGTAGCTTCCTCGGACCACTTGGACGGATTAGCACCTTTCTTGGTTAATGCAGTGATAGGCGCCACAATGGTGGAAAAGTCTCGTATAAATTTTCTATAATAATTGGCGAACCCTAAGAACCTCTGGACCCCTTTGAGGCTTAAGGGTATAGGCCAATTCTGGATTGCTTGGAGTTTCTCAGGATCCATCTCTAGTCCGGAACCGGACACAATGTAACCTAGAAACGGAATGGTTTTAACTTCAAACACACACTTCTCCAATTTACAATAGAGGTGATTGACACGGAGACGGGAAAGAACCTCTTTTACCCAGAAACGATGATCTTCGAGATTATTAGCAAAGATGAGGATGTCGTCTAGATAAACCACGACATGGCGGTACAAGATGTCCCTGAAAATCTCATTCACGAAGTGCTGGAAGACTGCTGGAGCGTTGCTCAATCCGAAGGGCATGACGAGGTACTCATAATGTCCGTCACGGGTGTTAAAGGCGGTCTTCCACTCGTCACCCTCACGGATTCGGATGAGATTATAGGCACCCCTCAAGTCCAGCTTTGTGAAAATAGTTGCACCACTAACTCTATCAAAGAGCTCGGTAATCAGGGGTAAAGGGTATCGGTTCTTGACGGTAATGTCGTTCAGACCTCTGTAGTCGATGCACGGACGCAGACCACCGTATTTCTTCTTAACGAAGAAGAAGCCTGCGCCGGCTGGAGAAGAAGATGGTCGGATGAAACCCTTCGCCAGGTTCTCTTTGATGTACTCTTCCATGGAGTGTGTCTCAGGCAGAGACAACGGATAAGTTCGGCCTCGCGGTGGAACCTTCCCTGGAATGAGGTCGATTGGGCAGTCCCATTCTCTATGAGGAGGAAGGATATCAGCAGAGGCTTTACTGAACACGTCCGTGAAGTCTTGATATGGAGGAGGCGGAACATCAGATGACCTGGGGAAGGAAGAACAAACAGGAAGAACTTTGGCTAAACAAGTCTCAGCACAGGAGGGACCCCATGCCAGTATTTGCGTAGTCGTCCAGTCAATTGATGGGTTGTGGAGACGGAGCCATGGAAGGCCTAAAACCACTGGATGTGTGGCTCTTGGAATCACTAAAAAAGAAATATACTCAGAATGAAGAACCCCCACTCTCAGACGAACTGGAAGAGTCCTTAAGGAAATGACTGCGTCAAAAATCTTGCTGCCATCCACGGCAGTCAAAGAGATGGACGAGGACAGTCTCTCGGTGGGTAGGGACCACCGTTTAACATAAGCTTCGGTTATGAAATTCCCAGCTGCTCCGGAATCAAGGAGGGCAATGACGTTCCTGTAACGTTGAGCAATTTGGAGTGACACTGGGAGGTTACAGTCATGAGGAGATGGAGAGGAGATCATTACTCCTAGCCGGCCCTCTCCTTGGCGAGCTAGGATCTGGAGTTTCCCGGACGTTTGGGACAGGCATTGATAGTGTGCGACGGAGCTGCACAGTAGAGACAGAGAGACTCAGAGAGACGTCTTCGGCGCTCAGCGGGAGATAGACGGGAACGACTAATTTGCATAGGCTCATCCTTGGATGGAGATGGTTGATGAGGAGGAGGAGCAGAAGATTTAGGAGTAGATGATCTTCCTCGCTCAGTTGCTCTCTCTCTGAAACGTAGATCAACCTTCGTGCAAAGAGAAATTAGCTCATCCAACTTAGAGGGCAAGTCTCTGGTAGCTAACTCATCCTTGATGCGTTCTGATAAGCCATGCCAGAATGCAGCATACAGGGCCTCGTCGTTCCATGCCAGTTCGGATGCCAGGATTTTAAACTGTATAAGATACTGTCCCACAGTACGTGTTCCCTGGCGTAAACGGAGAATCTCAGATGAAGCAGATGTTATCCGTCCTGGCT
This sequence comes from Pseudophryne corroboree, assembly GCF_028390025.1. Classification (NCBI taxonomy): domain Eukaryota; kingdom Metazoa; phylum Chordata; class Amphibia; order Anura; family Myobatrachidae; genus Pseudophryne; species Pseudophryne corroboree. The sequence goes on from NC_086445.1 coordinate 213,557,678, forward strand.
CGTCGAAGATGCGCCTGAATGTAGCTACAAAGTCAGTATAGGAGGATAGCAGGGGATCAGACTTCTCCCATAAAGGTGATGCCCAGTCAAGGGCTGAGCCACTGAGAAGGGAGATGATATAGGCAATTTTGGTACGGTCACTGAAGAAATTGCCAGGTAGAAGCTCAAAGTGGATTTCACATTGATTGAGAAATCCCCTGCAGAACCTTGGAGATCCATCAAATTTTGCTGGCGTTGGAAGATGAAGATGTGGACTGGAAATGGGTAAGGAGGGTGGGGTTACAGCTGGTGTCACTGTAGTGGACGCACCGGACGTGCCAGGTCCACGGAGGGTCGTTTGAATCCCATCCAGCCGTGTAGAGAGATCCTGGAGACAGCGGATGATGTGGCCCTGTGCAGCCTCCTGATGTTCAAGTCGGGCTGCCAGTTCTTGCATCGGCCTGGCCGCTTGATCCTGGTCTCCGGCTGGATTCATTAGGTCAGTGCTTACTGTCACAACTGAGGGCCTGAGCTGACGGGAGGCAGCCTCAGTTGTAGGGGCTGAGATGAATCGGAACCTGGGAGGTTGTATCAGACCCCTAGACATGTAAGTAACATGTAGAATAACTGCCCGAAGGCGTGACCACGACAACCAGGATAAAAGTCAATGATGTTTATTATGACAAACTCCGTAACACAGCAGCAGTAAAAGGAAACATAAAAGTCAACAGAGGATAAATACAATTCCTGGGTACTACAGGGTGGCAAGGGCCACAGGCACTGGTAGTGTGAGACAGTTCTTATAATCTTCTAGTTGGAAAGTCCTTACCAGGCCTGACTGTAGCAATGGAGAGAACCCAGGATCGTACCAGCTGATGTTCCAGAAAAGGCTGGGCTGCTGAAGGTAAAACGGCTGCTGTGGATACTGGCTGGAACCAGACTGTTGTTGGTACGGAGTGGATACTGGCTGGAACCAGTTAAATAATAAACGAACTTGAGAGCGATGAAATAATAATGAAGTTTGGAGTTTGAGAGCGGTGAAATAATAATACCGGTGGAGAGTGGTAAACTGCAGAAAAGGACACCGGCCCTTTAAGAGAAGCTATACACTGCTGGAAGCTGGGCTGGAAGCAGGTGATTGTTTGAGAGCGGTGAAATAATAATACCGGTGGAGAGTGGTAAACTGCAGAAAGGACACCGGCCCTTTAAGAGAAGCTGTACACTGCTGGAAGCTGGGCTGGAAGCAGGTGATTGTTGTAGCTGGAAACAGGTGAGTCCAGAATGGATCGGAGAGTCAGGCTACACCGCAGATGGAATGCTGGTGCGGGTCTCTATAGCAGAAGTCTGGAGACAGGAGCTGGAACCTGGAAGACAACCACAGGAGAGAGACAAACTGGAACTAGGTTAGACAACCAAAGCACTGACGACTTCCTTGCTCAGGCACAGCTTACTTATACCTGCAGCAAGGAAGGGGTTGGCTAGGCAATTATGCAAATCAACAATACAGACAGCAGATTGGTGGAAATGATCAGATGACAAAATCCAAGATGGCTGCGCCCATGCAGACACTTGGAGGGAAGTTTGGTTTGTAATCCATGTGAGAATTGAAACAGTAATGGCGACGCCGGCCACAGGAGACAGGAGACGCCAGACTGACAAGCGCACATTTAACCACGCGGGCACAGCGGAGGCCGCGGCTGATGAAATCACCACTCTGACATTCTGCATGTGGAAACTCAGGAACAGCGGGATCCGGTCCTGGAACGCTGAGCCAGCCTTAGGAGGCATCTGAAGGGTAAGTAATGGCGTCCAGATACCCGGATCGTGACAGCATGCCACTCATAATCTGTTGTTTTGATATTAAAAAAACACACAATACACATGCAACATTTTTAAACCATATAGCGAGGGTATGTTTGTATGTGTCAAGGAGACAGACACATTCAGAGTAATGGATTTTGGCAAAAAAACACAAAACATCTATTTATGAAGACACAACAAATGAAATAAGCAAACCAAGCTTACCTTAGAAATAGCGATTTATGATCTGTTGCCTAACCTGCCTCCCTACATCAGTACTCCAAGTATCACCAGATGTCTCTAATTCCTCTGCTTGCTGGCTGCTTTCTTCCTCATCCTCCTCAACATGTATCAGATGTTGTTGCAAACACATGTTATGAAGAAAGCAGCAGCAGAACACAATTTGAGTCACCTTGGAGGGACTATACAACAAAAGGCCACCAGACTTATCCAGACACCAAAACCTAGATTTCAGCACACCAAAACATCTTTCTATCACATTCCGCGTGGACTTATGTGCATTATTGTAATTGTGTTCAGCAGGGGTATCAGGTCGGGACAATGGAGTTAGAAGCCAAGAGTAACAGCCATATCCTCCATCACCTAAAAGACAGATATAGTAACGTGAATCATGTTAAGATACAGCAACACATAAGTAACACACTGTGGGGCAGATGTATTAACCTGTAGAAGGCATAAGGAAGTGAAAAACAAGTGATACGTGCAAGGTAAAAAAGGCAGCAGACAATCTGTTCCTAAATGTTAATTTACATATTGGAGCAGATTGGCAGGTGCCTTTATCACCTTGCACAGATCACTGGTTTCTCACTTCCTTATGCCTTCTACAGGTTAATACATCTGCCCCTGTATTTGGATAAAGTATACGCAGGCCTACACATATCAAATTACATACCCAGCAGCCATCCATCTGGCATTTGTCCGTCCTCAAACTTATCAAAAAAGGATGACTGACTGAGGATGAAGGAGTCATGGCAGCCCCCAGGGTAACCAGCAACAACACTCATTATTTTGAGATTTGCATCACAAACCACCTGCACATTTGTGGAGTGTTGAAAATGGCGGTTAGTATATATGTGCTGCCTGCCCCTAGGTGGTCTCAGCTGAATGTGTGTGCAATCTATGGCTCCAAGCACATTGGGCATGCCAGCCAGCTCATAGAAATCTACCCTGACGGCATGCCACTGAGACTCCTGGGTAGGGAAGCAGATTGAGGCCTCGATGTGGGGCTGCAAAACAGCCAAAACCTGTGTGAACATTTTAACGAACAATAAACTTCAGATTTTAGGACAGAACTGGCCACCGAGAAATTAAAACAAACACAAAACAGAAGAGGTTGTTAGGTATACATCACCTGTATTAAGATTCTTGAAAATGAGGGCTGTGAGATTCCTATGACATCCCCAGACACAGCCTGAAAGCTGCCAGTAGTCAGAAAGTGCAACACAGCCAGGAGTTTGTGCAGGTCTGAGACAGAGCGAGAGCGTGCAGTCTCAGGGTCTAGGCCCAGTTTGACAAGGTCATACAGACGGAAAATGTTGTTACGATTTAGACGGAACATCTGTATGACCTTATCATCGAACAATGCGTTCAAGTTTAAACGCCCCCTAAAAAAACGAGGCCTGCGCAGCCTCCGCGGAACTTGTACAACCTGCTGACCATGTTCATTTTCTTGGCCCTGGGTACTTACAGGCTGAGTCTGAGGAATCCCACAGCACACAAAAGATCACTGGCCCACAGTCCTGCTGCCATTTCTGAGTGTAGGTGTATTGAAATGGGCCTAACATCCTTTTATAGGCATCCTAATTCAGGTGTGAGTGATTTTTTATTGCCAACACATGTAAACACGACTGAAAAAAGCAGGTCTATTTTTTTGCCGCTTTTTTTAACGAATTGCAAAAAAATACGACCGCATTTGAGCCCTCAGAGACTAACACCAAAATACGAATGAATAGTGAATTCCCGTATTCTATGAAATAACAGCCGCGTTTGACCGATGGTCAATTCATTCGTATTTCGGGACGTTGTCAGTCAAACCATTACGAATAGACCAGACACTGCCGAGATTGGTGCTTAGTGAATTCCCGGATTGGGACTTAGAAAAAAAAACACAAATCGACCAAACTTGGATTTTTAGTAAATACTGGCCAAGGTCCTCTTTAGCCAGGGTATCAAACTTGTAGAACTTTGCAAAAGTGTTTGAACCTGACCAAGTAGCTGCTCGGCAAAGCTGTAATGCCGAGACCCCTCGGGCAGCCGCCCAAGAAGAGCCCACCTTCCTTGTGGAATGGGCCTTAACCGATTTAGGCAGCGGCAATCCAGCCGCAGAATGAGCCTGCTAAATCGTGTTACAGATCCAGCGAGCAATAGTTTGCTTTGAAGCAGGCGCCCCAAGCTTGTTGGAAGCATACAGGATAAACAAAGATTCTGTTTTCCTGACCCTAGCCATTCTGGCTACATAAACCTTCAAAGCCCTGACCACATCAAGTAACTCGGAATCCTCCAAGTCAGTAGTAGCCACAGGCACCACAATAGGTTGGTTTATATGAAAGGATGAAACCACTTTCGGCAGAAATTGTGGGCGGGTCCGTAATTCTGCTCTATCCGCATGGAAAACCAGATAGGGGCTTTTATGTGACAAAGCCGCCAATTCTGACACACGCCTAGCCGAAGCCAAGGCTAGTAGCATGACCAGCTTCCACGTGAGATATTTAAATTCCACAGTTTTGAGTGGTTCAAACCAGTATGATTTCAGGAAACTCAACACCACGTTAAGATCCCAAGGTGCCACTGGAGGCACAAAAGGGTGCTGAATAAATCTGGACCTTAATGGAGCCTAATTTAAGGCCCAAAGTCACTCCCGACTGTAGGAAGTGAAGGAAACGGCCCAGCTGGAATTCCTCCGTAGGGGCATTCCTGGCCTCACACCAAGCAACATATTTTCGCCATATACGGTGATAATGTTGAGCCGTCACGTCCTTCCTAGCCTTTATCAGCGTAGGAATAACCTCATCCGGAAGGCCTTTTTCTGCTAGGATCCGGCGTTCAACCGCCATGCCGTCAAACGCAGCCGCGGTAAGTCTTGGAACAGACAGGGCCCCTGTTGCAACAAGTCCTGTCTTAGAGGCAGAGGCCACGGGTCCTCTGTGAGCATTTCTTGCAGATCTGGATACCAAGTCCTTCTTGGCCAAGCCGGAACAATGAGTATTGTTCTCACTCCTCTTTTTCTTATGATTCTCAGCACCTTGGGTATGAGAGGAAGAGGAGGAAATACATAGACCGACTGGAACACCCACGGTGTCACCAGTGCGTCCACAGCTATTGCCTGAGGGTCTCTTGACCTGGCGCAATACCTCTGTAGCTTTTTGTTGAGGCGGGATGCCATCATGTCCACCTGTGGCAGTTCCCACCGACTTGCAATTTGCGTGAAGACTTCTTGATGAAGTCTCCACTCTCCCGGGTGGAGGTCGTGCCTGCTGAGGAAGTCTGTTTCCCAGTTGTCCACTCCCGGAATGAACACTGCTGACAGTGCGCTTACGTGATTCTCCGCCCAGCGAAGAATTCTGGTGGCTTCCACCATCGCCACCCTGCTCCTTGTGCCGCCTTGTCGGTTTACATGAGCCACAGTGGAGATTTTGTCTGACTGAATCAGAACCGGTTGGTCGCGAAGCAGGGTCTCCGCTTGACGTAGGGCGTTGTATATGGCCCTTAGTTCCAGGATGTTAATGTGAAGGCAAGTCTCCTGACTTGACCACAGACCTTGGAAATTTCTTCCCTGTGTGACTGCCCCCCACCCTCAGAGGCTTGCATCCGTGGTCACCAGGACCCAGTCCTGAATGCCGAATCTGCGGCCCTCGAGAAGGTGAGCACTCTGCAGCCACCACAGGAGAGACACCCTGGCCCTGGGGGATAGGGTGATTAACCGATGCATCTGAAGATGTGATCCGGACCATTTGTCCAGTAAATCCCATTGAAAGGTCCTCGCATGGAACCTGCCGAAGGGAATGGCCTCGTATGATGCCACCATCTTTCCCAGGACTCGAGTGCAGTGATGCACCGACACCTGTTTTGGTTTTAATAGGTTTCTGACCAGTGTCATGAGTTCCTGAGCCTTCTCCATCGGGAGATAAACCCTTTTCTGGTCTGTGTCCAGAATCATGCCCAGGAAAGGCAGACGAGTCGTAGGAATCAACTGCGACTTTGGAATATTTAGAATCCAGCCGTGTTGTCGTAACACTTCCAGAGAGCGTGCTACACTGATCAGCAACTGCTCTCTTCTTGACCTCGCTTTTATGAGGAGATCGTCCAAGTATGGGATAATTGTGACCCCTTGCTTCCACAGGAGTACCATGATTTCCGCCATTACCTTGGTAAATATTCTCGGTGCCGTGGAGAGACCAAACGGCAACGTCTGAAATTGGTAATGACAGTCCTGTACCACAAATCTGAGGTACGCCTGATGAGGTGGATAAATGGGGACATGAAGGTACGCATCCTTTATGTCAAGAGACACCATAAAATCCCCCCCCCCCCCTCCAGGCTTGCGATGACCGCTCTGAGCGATTCCATCTTGAACTTGAACCTTTTCAGGTATATGTTCAGGGATTTTAAATTCAATATGGGTCTGACCGGACCGTCCGGTTTTGGTACTACAAACATGGTCAAATAATAACCCCTTCCTTGTTGAAGGAGGGGAACCTTGACCACCACCTGTTGAAGATACAATTTGTGAATTGCAGTTAACACTATTTCCCTCTCGAGGGGGGACGCTGGCAGGGCCGATTTGAGGTATCGGTGAGGGGGCATCTCTTCGAATTCCAGCTTGTATCCCTGAGACACAATATCTATTGCCCAGGGATCCAACTGGGAGTGAACCCACTTGTGGCTGAAATTTCGGAGACGCGCCCCCACCGGGCCTAGCTCCGCCTGTAGAGCCCCAGCGTCATGCGGTGGATTTAGTGGAAGCCGGGGAGGACTTCTGTTCCTGGGAACTAGCTGCGTTGTGCAGCTTCCTTCCTCTGCCCCTGGCAAGAAAGGACGCACCTCGGACTTTCTTGCCTTTCTGTGATCGAAAGGACTGCATTTGGTAATACGGTGCTTTCTTAGGTTGTGAGGAAACATATAGCAAAAAATTTGACTTTCCAGCAGTAGCTGTGGAGACCAGGTCCGAGAGACCCTCCCCAAACAATTCCTCACCCTTGTAAGGTAAAACCTCCATGTGCCTTTTGAGTCGGCATCACCTGTCCATTGCCGAGTCCACAGGACCCTACTGGCAGAAATCGACATAGCATTTATTCTAGAACCCAGTAGACTAATGTCTCTTTGAGCATCTCTCATATATAGGACAGCGTCTTTTATATGCCCCAGGGTCATTAATATAGTATCCTTGTCTAAGGTATCAAGTTCCTCAGACAGGGTGTCTGTCCATGCTGCTACAACACTACACACCCAGGCCGACGCGATCGCTGGCCTCAGTAAGGTACCTGAATGTGTATAAATGGACTTCAGGGTACCCTCTTGCTTTCTATCTGCAGCATCTTTGAGGGTGGCCGTATCCTGTGACGGCAGGGCTACCCTCTTGGATAAGCGTGTTAAAGCTTTGTCCACCCTAGGGGAGGATTCCCAGCGTAACCTGTCCGTTGGCGGGAAAGGATATGCCATAAGCATCAGTTTGGAAATCTGCAGTTTTTTATCTGGAGATTCCCAAGCCTTTTCACATAACTGGACAAAAAGAATTTTCTCAACAAATGGAGAAAAGTAGAAGCGCTGATATGAAAATATTAGGAAATCAGGTGAATATAAACTGCTTAATGACCAGAATATATATTGACTTATCCCGTGAAAATCACTGTATGAAATCTTCTTAATCACTGTAGCATGGGGGGAGCAAAGTAATGTTTATCCATGGAAATGGAGATATTTATTTGAAGCAGTTTATATTCACCTGATTTCCTGATATGTCCACATAAAAAGGAATTGCTACCAGTGGACGGGAAGAGTGACCACGTTTATAAAATTGGGTACACGCACGAGTACAATAAATCATTAATACCTAGATACGTGTGTATTCTAAAGGACATTCTGCACTATAGCTCTGCTATTGATTTTTAGATACAGTAATCGATCTGTTTTTAAATTGTTCATTTTTAGAATTGTATAAATAATGGAACATCTTTGATTATACTTACCGGCCGGTATTAATACAAATAATCATTTTTTTGTCTTAATGAATCAAAAATCAAAAATTGCATATATTGCTGTATTGTATATTTATTTATAATATTTTCATATCAGCGCTTCTACTTTTCTCCATTTGTGGAGAAAATTATTTTTGTCCGTTTTTTCTATACTGTGGGAGGAGCATACCCACTACAGAGGCTGCAGATATTTAAATATTATCAGCTGGCGCTGGGTGTTTCTTTTTAACACATTTTTTTCTGGTTTTTCACATAACTCATTTAGCTCGTGTGAAGGGGGAAAGGTCACCACCTGCCTTTTTTCCCCACACATATGAACCCTCTTGTCAGGGACTGGGGTTTCCTCTGTGATGTGCAACACATCCTTAATTGCTATAATCATATAACGGATGGAGTTAGCCAATTTAGGCTGTAACTTTGCATCATCGTAATCGACACTGAAGTCAGAATCCATGTCGGTATCTGTGTCAACAATTTGGGATAGTGGGCGCTCCTGAGACCCTGACGGCCTCTGCGACATAGGATCAGGCACGGGCTGAGACCCTGACTGTCCTAAGGCTTCAGCTTTATCCAACCTTTTATGCAAGGAATTAACATTATCATTTAAAACCTTCCACATATCCATCCAATCAGGTGTCGGCGCCGTCGGCGGAGACACCACATTCATTTGCTCCCGCTCTGTTTCCACATAGCCTTCCTCGTCAAAGATGTTGACACACCACACACACAGGGAATGCTCTTTTTGAAGACAGTTCCCCTACAAGGCCCTTTGGAGAGACAGAGAGAGAGTATGTCAGCACACACCCCAGCGCTATATAACCCAGGAATAACACAGTAACTTAATGTTAACCCAGTAGCCGCTGTTTATAGTGATTTTTGCGCCTAATTATGTGCCCCCCCCTCTCTTTTTACCCTCTTCTACCGTGTCTCTGCAGGGGAGAGCCTGGGGAGCTTTCTCTCAGCGGAGCTGTGGAGAAAAAATGGCGCTGGTGAGTGCTGAGGAAGAAGCCCCGCCCCCTCAGCGGCGGGCTTCTGTCCCGCTTCAATGTACAATTTTTGGCGGGGGCTCATATATATATACAGTGCCCAACTGTATATATGCTAAACTTTTGCCAAAGAAGTCCCAATTGCTGCCCAGGGCGCCCCCCCCTGCGCCCTGCACCCTTACAGTGACCGGAGTATGTGAGGTGTGTGTGGGAGCAATGGCGCACAGCTGCAGTGCTGTGCGCTACCTCAGTGAAGACCGGAGTCTTCTGCCGCCAATTTCGAAGTCTTCTTGCTTCTCATGCTCACCCGGCTTCTGTCTTCTGGCTCTGCGAGGGGGACGGCGGCGCGGCTCTGGGATCGGACGACGAGGGTGAGATCCTGTGTACGATCCCTCTGGAGCTAATGGTGTCCAGTAGCCTAAGAAGCAGGACCTATCTTCAGAGAGTAGGGCTGCTTCTCTCCCCTCAGTCCCATGATGCAGGGAGTCTGTTGCCAGCAGAGCTCCCTGAAAATAAAAAACCTAACAAAATACTTTCTTACAGCAAGCTCAGGAGAGCTCACTGAACAGCACCCAGCTCGTCCGGGCACAGATTCAAACTGAGGTCTGGAGGAGGGACATAGAGGGAGGAGCCAGAGCACACCAGAATCTAAATTCTTTCTTAAAGTGCCCATGTCTCCTGCGGAGCCCGTCTATTCCCCATGGTCCTTACGGAGTCCCCAGCATCCACTAGGACGTTAGAGAAATTAATAATCATTAATAAATATAGTAGAGTGCTTCATGAAAAACAGTGCAGTGCATGAAAAACAGTGAAGAAAATTGATGAACGTGAAACAGTGCACATGAAAAACAAAAAAAGAAAAGAAAAAGTGATCAATGAAAAAGACACACATACCTATTTAGTGATGATTGAGCAAGTGTGTCTGCACACAAAATTGAATTTAATTACTTTATAATTGTATTCTATATATAAGTGGGATTTTAGTGATAAATGTGAATATGGTAAGAAAAAGCAAGGTGTAGCGATGTTGATAATATGAGCACATAGTACATAGTGACAAAGAGAATGGTGTAACAATTTTATAGATGTGAACATTTTAAGAAATAAAATAATATATAACATTTTCAAAAGTGGATGCATCATGTTTATTGATTCTCATTTTTATGCTGTGTCTACGACCCAGATAGTTAAATCTTTTGATTTATCTCATTAGTATGAATATATGTGTAAAATACATCATACCTATAATTGTAAAAGTACACCACTCTACCTATTAGTAAGTTCTATGAGTCAGAAAGGAATTAGGGTGGACTTGCTATGGATCTGATCTCTCAATTAAGTCCATTGGATCAAAAGACAGATAAAAAAAGGGAAACCCAAGAATTTGTTGTATTCATTGATTATGATAGTTGGAAGGGACAGTATTCAGTCTATCTGAGGAAAGGTTTGTAACTGTTCTCCTCATTGAGACCATAAGGTGTCAATGTGTTCATGAGAAAGATCAATCTAGTTTCATGTTTGAGTAGTTTTACATCTGCATCTCCTCCCCTGATATTCAAGTTGACCTTCTTCATTCCATATGCTGTAAGAAGGTTTGGGTTGTTTTGATTTTACTTGAGGAAATGCCTCGCTATTGGAGTAAGAGACTTAAAGTTCCGTTGATCCTTCTCCGCATTTCTTATTCCCCCCAGAAGTTCTAATATCCTCTGTTTCAAGGGTCTTTTTGTTTTTCCTATGTAGCTTAAATTGCAGGGGCATTGAAGATTGTAGACTATTGCTGTTGTGTTGCAATCAATATATTTGTTGATGTTCCATCTTTTTCCAAATTTGTCTTGATATCTGTTCACATTCTTCATTGTTGAACAGGCTTTGCATCTTCCACATTTCATTGATCCTTTCTTAGTAAAAGACATTTTTTTAGAGGTATTTAGATGGCTCTTTACCAAGATATCATTGAGATTTTTAGATCTCCTCCAAGTTATCTGAATTTTGTCAGCCAAAAATTTCTCCAAATTGGGATTAGTATGTAACACATCCAGATGTTTGTGGAGAATTGTTTGTATATCTTTCCATTTGTTACAGTATGTACTTATAAATCTAACACTCTCTTGTTCCACCCCTTCTGTTTCTCTCCTAGGCTTTGGTGTTAGTAATTGATCTCTAGTATATTTTTTGTGTCCTTATAGGCCTTTTTAATCATTCTTTTACTGTAACCATGAGCATTCAATCTCTGGCTAAGTTATTCTAAGCTTAGTTTGTATGTTGCCTCTTCTGAACAATTTATTTTCATGCAAAGGAATTCACCCTTCGGCAGACCCTTCAATACCGATGGATAATGAGAGCTCTTGTTATGTAAAATACTATTGGTGGAGGTTTTCCTAAAAAGATCTGTGTAGATATGGCCGTCCTCCTCTATACACAAAGTAATGTCTAGATAATTGACTTTGGTTTGACTGGCTTCATACGTTAATCGTAGATTTAAATTGTTGTTTAATCTTTCCAGAAATTCTCTGAATAGCTGTATATCGCCATCCCAAATTATCAACAGGTCATCAATATAACGTAACCACATGACCACATGGTCAGTGTACCAGTCATTTTCTTCTTGGAATACGCATTCGCGCTCCCACCACCCTAAAGGTTTGCATAGGTAGGGGCACACATAGTACCCATAGCTGTGCCCCTTACCTGTAGATAAAAATTGTTGTTGCAAACAAAAAATAAGAATTTACTCACCGGTAATTCTATTTCTTGTAGTCCGTAGTGGATGCTGGGTACTCCGTAAGGACCATGGGGTATAGACGGGCTCCGCAGGAGACTGGGCACTCTTAAAAGAAAGATTAGGTACTATATCTGGTGTGCACTGGCTCCTCCCTCTATGCCCCTCCTCCAGACCTCAGTTAGGGAAACTGTGCCCGGAAGAGCTGACATTACTAGGAAAGGATTTGGAATCCAGGGTAAGACTCATACCAGCCACACCAATCACACCGTACAACTCGTGATAACTATACCCAGTTAACAGTATGAACAATAACTGAGCCTCTCTCAACAGATGGCTCATACAATAACCCTTTAGTTAAGCAATAACTATATACATGTATTGCAGAGAGTCCGCACTTGGGACGGGCTCCCAGCATCCACTACGGACTACGAGAAATAGAATTACCGGTGAGTAAATTCTTATTTTCTCTGACGTCCTAGTGGATGCTGGGTACTCCGTAAGGACCATGGGGATTATACCAAAGCTCCCAAACGGGCGGGAGAGTGCGGATGACTCTGCAGCACCGAATGAGCAAACTCAAGGTCCTCCTCAGCCAGGGTATCAAACTTGTAGAATTTTGCAAAAGTGTTTGAACCCGACCAAGTAGCAGCTCGGCAAAGTTGTAAAGCCGAGACCCCTCGGGCAGCCGCCCAAGAAGAGCCCACCTTCCTCGTGGAATGGGCTTTTACTGATTTAGGATGCGGCAGTCCAGCTGCAGAATGTGCAAGCTGAATGGTGCTACAGATCCAGCGAGCAATAGTCTGCTTTGAAGCAGGAGCACCCAGCTTGTTGGGTGCATGCAGGATAAATAGAGAGTCAGTTTTTCTGACTCTAGCCGTCCTGGAAACATAAAGTTTCAGGGCCCGGACTACGTCCAGCAACTTGGAATCCTCCAAGTCCCTAGTAGCCGCAGGCACCACAATAGGTTGGTTCAAATTAAACGATGATACCACCTTAGGGAGAAATTGGGGACGAGTCCTCCATGCTGCCCTTTCCATATGGAAGATCAGATATGGGCTTTTACATGACAAAGCCGCCAATTCTGACACACGCCTAGTCCAAGCTAAGGCCAAAAGCATGACCACTTTCCACGTGAGATATTTTAGCTCCACGGTCTTAAGTGGCTCAAACCAGTGGGAGTTTAGGAATCCAACACACGTTAAGATCCCAAGGTGCCACTGGAGGCACAAAAGGGGCTGAATATGCAGCACCCCTGTAACAACGTCCGAACTTCAGGCAGTGAAGCCAGTTCTTTTTGAGAGAAAAAGGGATAGGGCCAAAATCTTGGCCTTTATGGATCCTAATTTTAGGCCCATAGTCACTCCTGACTGTAGGAAGTGCATGAATCGACTCCCCTGGAATTCCTCTGTAGGGTCTTCCCGGCCACACACCAAGCAACCTATTTTCGCCATATACAGTGAAAAAGTCTTGCTGTCACGTCTTTCCTAGCCTTTATCAGCGTAGGAATAACTGCATCCGGAATGCCCTTTTCCGCTAGGATCCGGCGTTCAACCGCCATGCCGTCCAACGCAGCCGCGGTAAGTCTTGGATCAGACAGGGTCCCTGTTGCAACATGTCCTGACTGAGAGGCAGAGGCCATGGGTCCTCTGAGAGCATTTCTTGCAGTTCCGGGTACCGAGTCCTTCTTGGCCAATCTGGAGCAAAGAATATTGTTCACACTCCTCCGTTTATTACAATTCTCAGCCCTTGGGTCTGAGAGGAAGAGGAGGGAATATATAGACTGACTGGAACACCCACGGTGTTACTAGTGCGACCACAGCTATCGCCTGAGAGTCCCTTGACCCAGCGTAAAACCTTTTTTATCTTTTTATTGAGGTGGGACGCCATGTAGTCCACCTGAGGCAGTTTCCATCAATTTGCAAAACTGCGTGAAGACTTCCTGATGAAGTCACCACTTTCCCGGGTGGAGGTCGTGTCCACTCCTGGAATGAACACTGCTGACAGTGCGCTTACTTGATTCTCCGCCCAGCGAAGAATTCTGGTGGCTTCTACCCTCGCCACCCTGCTCCTTGTGCCGCCCTGGCGGTTTACATGAGCCCCTGCGGTCTGACTGGATCAGAACCGGTTGGTCGCGAAGCAGGAACTCCGCTTGACTTAGGGCGTTGTATATGGCCCTTAGTTCCAGGATATTGATGTGAAGGCAAGTCTGTTGGCTTGACCACAAACCTTGGAATTTTCTTCCCTGTGTAACTGCCCCCCACCCTCGGAGGCTTGCATCCGTGGTCACCAGGACCCAGTCCTGAATGCCGAATCTGCGGCCCTCGAGAAGGTGAGCACTCCGCAGCCACCACAGGAGAGACACCCTGGCCCTGGGGGATAGGTTGATTAACCGATGCATCTGAAGATGTGATCCGGACCACTTGTCCAGTAAGTTCCATTGTCATTGCATGGAACCAGCCGAAGGGGATGGCCTCATATGATGCCATCATCCTTCCCAGGACTCGAGTGCAGTGATGCACTGACACCTGTTTTGGTTTTCAATGGATTCCTGACCAGTGTCATGAGCTCCTGAGCTCTCTCTATCGGGAGATAAACCCTCTTCTGGTCTGTGTCTAGGATCATGCCTAGGCGAGGCAGATGAGCTGTAGGAACCAACTGCGACTTTGGAATATATAGAATCCAGTCGTGTTGCCGTTTCACTTCCAGAGAAGGTTATACGCTGTCCAGCAACTGCTCTCTTGATCTCGCTTTTATGAGGAGATCATCCAAGTATGTGATAATAGTGACACCTTGCTTCCGCAGGAGCACCATCATATCCACCATTACCTTGGTGAAATTGGTAATGACAATCCCGTACCGCAATTCTGAGGTACGCCTGATGAGGTGGATAAATGGGGACACGAAGGTATGCATCCCTTATGTCCCGATTCATTCAGGCATGCAATGACCGCTCTTAGCGATTCCATCTTGAACCTGAACCTTTTCAGGTATATGTTCAGGGATTTTAATTCAATATGGGTCTAACCGAACCGTCTGGTTTCGGGATTATAACATGGTCGAATAATAACAACCTCTTGTTGAAGGAGGGGACCCTTGACCACCACCTGTTGAAGATACAATTTACGAATTGCAGTTAACACTGGCTCCCTCTCTTGGGGGGAAGCCCGCCGGGTCCTCGGTGAGGGGGCATCTTCGCACAGTCCAGCCTGTATCCCTGCGATACAATTTCTATTGCCCAGGGATCTAACAGGGAGTGAACCCACTTGTGGCTGAACTTACGAAGGCGTGTCCCCACCGGGCCTAGCTCCGCCTGTGGAGCCCCAGCGACATGCGGTGGATTTTTGTAGAGGCCGGGGAGGACTTCTGTTCCTGGGGACTAGCTGTGTTGTACAGCTTCTTTCCTCTGCCCCCGGCTCTGACAAGAAAGGACGCACCTCAGACTTTCTTGTTTCTTTATTCGAAAAGCTGCATTTAATAATGTTGTGCTTTCCTAGGCTGTGCAGGAATATAAGGCAAAATATCAGAATTACCAGCTATAACTGTGGAGACCAGGCCCGAGAACCTTTCTCCACACAATCCTCAGCCTTCCATATGCCTCTTACGTCGGCATCATCTGTCCAATGTATATTCTACAGGACACGTCAAGCAGAAATCGACATAGCTTTTGTCTCTAGGACCCAGTATACTCATGTCCCTTTGGGCATGCTTTATAATTATATATCTATCACTTAAGACAGCATAAAATATTTATATGCATACTAGGGTCTCAATCTCTGCTGATAAGGTACCTGTCCACGCTGCCACAGCGCTATAAACCCATGCCGACACAATCGCCGGTCTGGGTAGTATACTAGAATGTGCACACTATCTGCAGGATCCCTGAGAATAGCTAGTGTAAACAGGACACCCAAGGGGAAGATTCTCAACACATCTTGGCCCTAGTGGGGAAAGGATACAGCCTGAGAATTCTCTTGTGGGAAGCTGCCGTCTCTTGTCTGGAGATTCCCGCTCTTTTTCCTCATGAGAGGAGGGAAATTTACCTCAGCATTCTTCCCCTTAACATGTGTACCCTCGTGTCAGGGACAGATGAGTCATCAGTGATATGCAAATCATCTTTTATTCCAATAATCATATATTGAATATCTTTTAGCCCTCTTGGCTGTAACTTTGCATTATCGTAGTCGACAGTGGAGTTAAACTCCGTGTCGATACTTTGTTATTTTGGATAGTGAACATAGAGAGACTCTGAAGGACTCTGTGACTATGGGGAACATTTACTAAGCAGTGATAAGAGCGGAGAAGTGAGCCAGTGGAGAAATGTACCCATCAACCAATCAGCAGCTCTGTATCATTTTATAGTATGCAAATTATAGCTGTTACTTCAGTGCTGATTGGTTGCCGTGGGCAACTTCTCCACTGGCTTACTTCTCCGCTCTTATCACTGCTTAGTAAATGTACCCCATAGGGACAGACCAGGGTAGATTTCCTTTCTGTTCCCTAACCTTTTGTGCAATAATTTTACCTCAGCACTTACACATATCCAAACAGGTGTCGGTGTTGTTGACGGAGACACCCTCCCACACACTTATCCGCTCTATCACCTCCTTAGAGGAGCCTTTTACCTCAGACATGTCGACACACGCGTACCGACACACCACACACACAGGGGATGCTCTATTTGAAGACAGTTCCCCCACCAGGCCCTTTGGAGAGACAGAGAGAGAGTATGCCAGCACACACCACAGCGCTATATAATACAGGGATGTATACTATACTGAGTGATTTTTCCCCTATAGCAGCTTATATACACAGTTTTGCGCCTAAATTTATGTGCCCGCCCTCTCTTTTTTACCCTTTGTGTACCAGGAAACTGCAGGGGAGAGCCTGGGGAGCTTCCTTCCAGCTGAGCTGTGAAGAGAAAATGGCGCCGGTGTGCTGAGGAAGAAGGCCCGGCCCCCTCAGCGGCGGGCTTCTGTCCTTTTATGTACTTTAATGGCGGGGGTTAGTGCACATATACAGTTTATCAGACTGTATTATGTGCTTTTCGCCAAGTAAGGTAATCTAATTGCTGCCCAGGGCGCCCCCCCCCCCAGCGCCCTGCACCCATCAGTGACCGGAGTGTGTGGTGTGCTAAGGGAGCAATGGCGCACAGCTGCAGTGCTGTGCGCTACCTTAATGAAGACCGGAATATTCAGCCGCCGATTTTCAACTTCTCTTCGTTCTTCTGGCTCTGCAAAGGGGACGGCGGCGCGGCTCCGGGACCGGACGACCGAGGACTGGGCCTGTGTTCGATCCCTCTGGAGCTAATGGTGTCCAGTAGCCTTAGAAGCCCAAGCTAGCTGCAAGCAGGTAGGTTCGCTTCTCTCCCCTCAGTCCCACGTAGCAGTGAGTCTGTTGCCAGCAGATCTCACTAAAAATAAAAAACCTAACAAATACTTTCTTTTCTAGGAAGCTCAGGAGAGCCCCTAGGGTGCATCCAGCTCTGGCCGGGCACAGATACTAACTGAGGTCTGGAGGAGGGGCATAGAGGGAGGAGCCAGTGCACAGCAGATATAGTACCTAATCTTTCTTTTAAGAGTGCCCAGTCTCCTGCGGAGCCCGTCTATACCCCATGGTCCTTACGGAGTACCCAGCATCCACTAGGACGTCAGAGAAAAGTTTTTGGTAAGTACAAACCGGAGTAATGTGATTAGGAAGTTGTTGAAATCGTTATCCTTATCCCTGTTCAAAAAGTACCGGACTGCCTCTATTCCAAAGTCATGATGTATGCTCGTATAGAGACTCTCTACATTGCAAGTGATGAGCCATGTGGTCTTATTAAGGAAGATGTCTTGCACTTTACTAAGGACATCTTGAGTATCTCTCACAAATTAAGGTAATTCCAACACATAATTCCTCAAGTGTGAGTCGATTAATTTACTGGCATTTTCCACAAGATTTCCTATCCCGGAGACTATAGGTCTCCCGGGTGGGTCTTTTTCGTTTTTGTGTACCTTAGGGAGTATATATAGCGTGAGCATTTTTGGATGATCTTTTTTCAAAAATTAAAAATCCTTTTTGGAAATGACACCTGTAGTCCTTGCTTCTTCTATGATATTGTTATAGCTGTGTAAGTAGTCCCTTACACACCTATAACAACATCATAGTAGGGACTACTTACACACCTATAACAACATCATAGAAGAATTAGTACTGTCATTAGCAAGTCTCTTTGCACTATTAAACAGTTCCTGAATAGCTCATTCGGATCGTTACACATCTTCACTCGATTACTTGAGACTGACTGTGAGATGAACAGTGATGTGTGCCACCTTCCCTGTACATGCGTCATTCGGTCCCTAGCCTTGCAAAATCCCCATCAGTCAAGGGAGCGAGGCGGGACGCACATGATGCGATGGCAGTTGATAGGTAGGCTCATTTGGTAAATGGACGTGATTTGTTGCCTCGCCACAACAGTGGAAATAAAAGGCGGACCCAGAAGGCAATTGGCTTGCCTCTGATGAAGCTAAACTAGCGAAACACCGCGTTAAGTTGTCTCTGCCAATGTGAAATACATATACTCCATGTCATAACCAACGTCAAATATGTTACCATGGATCCTGTGTGAATATATCCACACTCACAGTTGCTAACTCACTCGGTGCTCACCTGCCCTGTAGTGACAGAGATAGACAGTGCTGGAGCTATAGAAATTATATATGCATTTCCCATAATTCTCAGCATGAATCCAATTTGGGTATATTAGAACTAAAGTATGAAGGCAATCATACTTTGGGGCTCTTAAATCTAGCCCTAAAACAGGGGAGATATTTTACATATTTCTTTGAACCCCCTTATTATTTCAGCTACATTACAAGGGGCACAATTTATATATATATCTACCTCAGCACTCCTCTCCCTTAGTATACTGGTCCTAACTGAGACTTGGGAATCACCTATAATCCTTTGTCTCAATGGTACAAAAATAGATATAATATCCACAGGGAAATGTCTAATGTCTACACTACATACATGAAATAGGAGGGAAATCAAGCCACAGGTGTGGAATCATTTACAGCTATTGAATCTAAACCCCCAAATAGGTATTCAGACATACACATATGTGGTTAAGTGATGGCTCTTAGCACCTGTAAATGGTCTGTATATAGAATTTGCCTATTTTGGCTAACATTTTTCAATTATGAGGTTAGAGACTACTGATGTGGGGACATTATTAACTCTACCCATTAGGGCATATTACAAAATTATATGCGAAAGATGAGCCCATGAGGTCCCCTGGATCCAATAGTTAATAACACCTACTGGAGATTATACTGTGTTTGAAATTAGGCATTGTACCGATAACACACAAATAAATTAAACACAGATACTCCTTTACTTTTTGAATAAATCATAAAAGTAGTTCATGGAGTTATTTCACATATGGTATGTTCTTAGCACACTTTTTCTACTTCCTTTGACACTATCATTTTTTAAACTAATTTTCGCTTTTTGTAGATACTTTTTTACTTGGAATACTAATAAAGGTTATATTTTAGCTATTGTGAATTTTTCTGTGCACCACAGATTGGACATTTCTTCTTTTCTCTTGAATTCTTTGATTATGGGCAGGATGCACCAAGGTAAAAATATGGCCAAACCTCTGAAAATGCAGTTTTCAGAGGTTTGGCCACTTACCACATATGCACCAAGCTCCAGAATGCAATAGATTCCGGGCCTTGCATGCGATAGGCACTTAGATGGCATTACTCTATAGTAGCCTATGGGCTTCTATCGTGTTCCCCACAGATCCCTCCCAGCACCCCCCCTGGTCAGGGCCATAGACTTTGTGGCACCCAGGATGAAAGTTTCTTATGCCCCCCCCCCCCCCCCCCACCCACCAAACATAATTTCAAAACAGGGGCAGTGTGCAAAAATATAGGGGCGTGGCTTCATGGGGAAGGGGTGTGACCACGGATTAGTACCAATTTACATTACACAACACAGTAGTGTCCGTCTGTCACATTACAACACACAGTAGTACCCCTTATACACATTGGACCTTATTCAGCTTCAGTTGCAGTTTTGCTAATTTAGCAAACTGCAACTGCTGACGATCACATGCTGGGGGCCGCCCAGCACTGGGCAAGGCCACCCAGCATGCTAATTTCTGCCAGCGATGCAATCACAATACAAATGCGATCGCATAACAGACACCGCAAAATAAGGGTAGCCCCTGCCTGAGCAGCCTAGCTGCAGGGACAGGAGCCCTGCTGCCATTTTACCTGTCACAGCAACTGCATTTGACATCAGT
Organism: Pseudophryne corroboree; assembly: GCF_028390025.1. NCBI lineage: Eukaryota > Metazoa > Chordata > Amphibia > Anura > Myobatrachidae > Pseudophryne > Pseudophryne corroboree. The sequence goes on from NC_086445.1 coordinate 213,577,673, forward strand.
CAGCTACCCCGAAGAGGGCACAGACCATGCCTCCACAATGCTGTGTCACTGCCCCTACCTTCCTGCGACCGCCTCTGTCTGTCACCAGGCAGATGCGTTCACATCAATGCGATGAGATTGCATCTCCCGTTCCGCACACACGCTGAATGGGCCCTGTGCATGTGCATTAGCCCGAAGATCACATCGCATCTCCGATCCAAGCTGAATAAGTGCCATTATGCCATGTTAGAGCCCTTTACACACATTACACCACAGTAGAGCAGAGCCCCTTATATACATTACGCCAGGTAGAGCCCCTACATTACACCAGGTAGAGCCCAGTTTATACACATTACACCAGGTAGAGCCCCTTTTATACACATTACACCAGGTATAGCCCCTTTTATACACATTACACCAGGTAGAGCCCCTTTTATACACATTACACCAGGTAGAGCCCCTTTTACACACATTACACCAGGTAGAGCCCAGTATATACACATTACACCAGGTAGAGCCCCTTTTATACACATTACACCAGGTATAGCCCCTTTTATACACATTACACCAGGTAGAGCCCCTTTTATACATGTTACACCAGGTATAGCCCCTTTTATACACATTACACCAGGTAGAGCCCAGTATATACACATTACACCAGGTAGAGCCCCTTTTATACACATTACACCAGGTATAGCCCCTTTTATACACATTACACCAGGTAGAGCCCCTTTTATACACATTACACCAGGTAGAGCCCCTTTTATACACATTACACCAGGTAGAGCCCAGTATATACACATTACACCAGGTAGAGCCCCTTTTATACACATTACACCAGGTATAGCCCCTTTTATACACATTACACCAGGTAGAGCCCCTTTTATACATGTTACACCAGGTATAGCCCCTTTTATACACATTACACCAGGTAGAGCCCAGTATATACACATTACACCAGGTAGAGCCCCTTTTATACACATTACACCAGGTATAGCCCCTTTTATACACATTACACCAGGTAGAGCCCCTTTTATACATGTTACACCAGGTATAGCCCCTTTTATACACATTACACCAGGTATAGCCCCTTTTATACACATTACACCAGGTAGAGCCCCTTTTATACACATTACACCAGGTATAGCCCCTTTTATACACATTACACCAGGTAGAGCCCCTTTTATACATGTTACACCAGGTGGAGCCCCTTATACACATTACACCAGGTAGAGCCCCTTATAGACATTACACCAGGTAGAGCCCCTTATACACATTACACCAGGTAGAGCCCCTTACACACAATACACGCAAGGTAGAGACCTTTTATACAGAGTGTGAGTGAGACCGAGAGAGAGCCTGAATGAAAGGGTTGGTCTTGCGTGACTGGCAGTCACCATACCAACACCGGGATCCTGGCAGGAAGGGGGGGGGCGCAATGAAGCCCCTTGTGGGCTCGCTGCACTCACCACGCTGCAGGCTTGGTGGGGAGCTGTGCTCGCCACAGGTTCTATTCCTACTCTATGGGTGTCGTGGACACCCACGAGTGGGAATAGTCCCTGTTAGTCGGCATGCCGACTGTAGGGATTGTGAGGGGGAGGGATGTAGGTGCCAGTATGGAGACCGTCGGCCCCAAACTACATCCCGAGTGAGAGTGTTTGTCCTGACCACCCCGCTACCTGTGTCCCTGTCCCTCACCGCACACCAGCTCGAGGTGTGAGCCTGTGTCACCCTCACTGAATATCTATCACTGCTTGGACCCCTGAGGATTCCGCCAAATAACGCTATTGTACCCATATCCATCTACAAGGACCGAATAATACATCACTACGCACTACTGGTGAGGACATTCCTGTTGTATTGCCACACTACTGGGACAGTTATTCCTCCAGCGTCGTCATTTCAAGTATTTCGGCCCGGGGATTGTGCCACAACCCCAGGATAAGGGACATTCAAATGTGCGGACCCCATGAGGGACATTGGATAAAGCAGCAAGTGATAACAACATATGTATGGTGACTATGAGCTCATTAGTGCAGTGAGACCTATCTCATTTTATTATATTCTTGACATTTTATTGTAATTTTAAGATTAAATAATACTGTAATTTTGACAATCCATCTCAGTCAGCGCTGTCTTATTTTGGTTATTTCAGCTCTGGGACCCGCCTGCCGCAGCAGTAGCTCCTCCGCTCCCGTCCGTCTCTCACATGGACAGAGCGGGTACTTCTGGCCTCAGCAGTTCCTGATACCTCACTTCTACCCAGCATGCAGCTGAGCAGAACTAAGCAGCAGGCAGCGGGTGGGCCCACGCAGTCAAATTATCCTGCACCTTAAACTACCACTGCCCACGGTGCGCGTGTCATCCCACGCATGCACAGCTAGGACTCCTGGCCTTAGGACTCCAGGTCATAAACCCAGAAGTCCTATCATCGCAAAGGATATCTCTTATCACAAGAGCTGTCCTTTGGGATTTTCTTCAAGCATACGGCGTTAATAAATGCCATTATGGTTGTGAAGAGTGGCAGGATTCGCGATGCTTGATGCATCCCGACATATGGTACATATAAACTAAGCCATGGAGAAAGATAAAGTAGAGAGAGAGAGAGAGATAAAGTACCTACCTACCAGCTCCTAACTACCATGTTACAGGCTGTGTTTGAAAAATTACAGTGAGAGCTGATTGTTGCTACTTTATGTCTTTCCATTTTATCACTCTCCAAGGCTTAATACATCTGCCCCTATGTGTGATAATGCTTTCCTGCCCAGCCAGCTCTCCCCAATCCATTTAATTTAGACTTTATACTATTCATACAAAGATGGACAAAAAGGAGTTAATTATGTAAAAAATACACTACATCAGATACAAACTGTTGGGCAATATATAGACCTTTTGGTAACAGAATCTGAGTTAAAAGAAAAGATAACCATGTCAAGAGGGAATCTTAAAACAAGTTGGGTTAAGTTGTGTATTTATTGTAGGAAATGGGCTCATATACTCATCTTTTAATTGCGAATACAGAATAAGGTGGGATTCTGTATGTTTATTCATTATTGAGAATAGGGACATCTGCATGGGGCGGGTTGCAGGGCTGTAACTAATGGTGTGCAAGTGGTGGACGCAGAGCACTGGGGGCAGCGCTATCACTGCCTGTAATGGCACCCTGCAGCCAGTATCACAACTTGCAGACAGTAGCTGTTACAAAGTGTTAAAGGATATTTATCAAACCTTCTAATGAGGACAAGCGGAGGTATTGCAACCTCCAACCAATTAGATTCTAGCTCTCATTTTATAGAACATACTAGATAAATGATAGCTAGAATCTGATTGCATGCTATGGGCAACACCTCTGTAAAGTGGTCTGTGTGCAAATCGTCACAGGATTCTGGAGAACTGCAGAAGTGTGTCTTTACAAGCTGTCATGCTGAACAATGGCTGCAGAGCCACTTCCTGTATAACAAACAACAAGTGCATTGAAATTATGCATTCTTCCACTGTCCACACACAATTTACATCTACAATCTATATACTTGTCCTCTTTAAAAGGTTTGAGAAATATCCTATAATCTCACTTCACTAGATTACTAGATTACAGGAATCAGCATATGCAGAATACTTTATGTTCTATCAAGGTGCCTATGTAAGATGTGTGCAAAATGGTACTTCATATAGAAACTTTAGAAGCCAAATTTGTATACAGTACTTCTGTAATATCAGAGAAAGAAAGTATATTTCAGTCTTCCCCAAATAGACTGGCGGTCAATTGTATTTAACTTCATGAATTATTGATTGGTTAAATGTGCACTTTAGAAAAATCAATCTGAGTAGGAAGTGGGATATGAGAATATGGCCAGGCAGCAGACAGAGAAATGTGAGCGGACATGGGACCTCTGTGTGCTGTTGGTTTGAATATAGATAAACAGATAATTTTCATCTCATTTGGGTATACTGTGCGAATGGGCCAGCCGAACTGTGATTGGCCAAACACCCTGGAAGAGATATGATAATGCAAACACAGGCAAATGTAATATGCTGGAAGAGTACAGGCAGTCTCTATGCACAGACAGAAACACTCGACACTTGAAAAAGGGAACATACACGTTGTATGCTGTTTATGGTGGAGACAGGGGAATTTAGCTCCAGCTCGTCATCCTGCTTGGGCAACAGGAGAACCACTTTGCACAAAGGTGAGCTAAATAGATAAAGCGCATACAGTACTATGGGCCTAATTCAAGGTTGATTGCAAAGCAAAATTTTCCTCTAATGGGCAAAACCATGTGCACTGCAGGTGGGGCAGATGTAAATTGCAGTGTAAAAATAAAGCAGACAGTATTTACCCTGCACAGAAACAAAATAACCCACCCAAATCTAACTCTCTCTGCACATGTTACATCTGCCCCACCTGCAGTGCACATGGTTTTACCCATTAGAGGAAAATTTTATTTTGCAATGAACCTTGAATTAGGCCGTATATCTGAGCAATTCCTATGTCTAGCCAACTCCTCACCTCATTTATTGAAGGATGGTTAAACAAACACACCTACACTATGTTGAGTTAATAATAATTTTAATGAAATAACTTTAGATTTTTGGAAGATACCAAATTCCCATGAATTGAAGTCATTATTATGTTTGTGTTGACTGCATTGCATCAGTTTTGCACCTACTGTAGTTTATATAATATTGACAGGAAATATGTTGTAAATGCAAATACGGAACATCTTCCTTTCAAAGCCTAATCTCAGTGAGATCTCATTGATTGAGTTTTTTTATGTGCATGGCATTTTATTATAAAGCATCAGCAGATAAAAGGGCCCTTCGGGATTTTAAGGTGAATCAGGGGCGTGTCTACACCGGGTGACAACTGGGCCTTTTGCAGTGACTTTTCCATAACGTTATTCGGGATGCGGTTCAGAATACCAACAGTGGGGTCCTGACAGTCAGAATCCCACAGGTAAGTACGAGGAGTTAGGAGTTAGGGTTCGGCATTAGGGTGAGAGTTAGGCTGTGGGAGGAGATGGTTAGGGCTAGGCTGGGTGAGGAGATGGTTAGGGTTAGGCTACGGGAGGAGATGGTTAGGGTTAGGCTGTGGGAGGAGAGGGTTAGGGTTAGGCTGTGGGAGGAGATGGTTAGGGTTAGGCTGTGGGAGGAGAGGGTTAGGGTTAGGCTGTGGGAGGGGTGGGCTAGGGTTAAGCTGTGGGAGGAGATGGTTAGGGTTAGGCTGTGGGAGGGGTGGGTTAGGGTTAGTCTGTGGGAGGAAATGGTTAGGGTTAGGCTGTGGCAGGAGATGGCTAGGGTTAGGCTGTGGGATGGGAGGGTTAGGGTTAGGCTGTGGGAGGAGATGGTTAGGGTTAGGTTGTGGGAGGGGTGGGTGAGGTTTAGGCTGTGGGAGGAGATGGTTAGGGTTAGGCTGTAGGAGGAGATGGTTAGGGTTAGGCTGTGGGAGGAGTGGGTTAGGGTTAGGCTGTGGGAGGAGATGGTTATGGATAGGCTGTGGGAGGAGATGGTTAGGGTTAGGCTGTGGGAGGGGTGGGTTAGGGTTAGGCTGTGGTAGGAGTTGGTTAGGGTTAGGCTGTGGGAGGAGATGGTTAGGGTTAAGCTGTGGGAGGGGTGGGTTAGGCTGTGGGAGTAGATGGTTAGGGTTAGGCTGTGGGAGGAGATGGTTATGGTTAGGCTGTGGGAGGGGTGGGTTAGGGTTAGGCTGTGGGAGGAGATGGTTAGGGTTAGGCTGTGGGAGGGGTGGGTTAGGGTTAGGCTGTGGGAGGAGATGGTTAGGGTTAGGCTGTGGGAGGGGTGGGTTAGGGCTAGGCTGTGGAAGGAGATGGTTAGGGTTAGGCTGTGGGAGGGGTGGGTTAGGGCTAGGCTGTGGGAGGAGATGGTTAGGGTTAGGCTGTGGGAGGAGATGGTTGGGGTTAGGCTGTGGGAGGGGTGGGTTAGGGTTAGGCTGTGGGAGGAGTTGGTTAGGGTTAGGCTGTGGGAGGAAATGGTTAGGGTTAGGCTGCGGGAGGAGATGGTTAGGGTTAGGCTGTGGGAGGGGTGGATTAGGGTTTCAATATTTACCAGGATCCATCGGGATGTTGACTGCTGGAATGCCACTGTGGGCATCCGGACCGTCGGTATACTAACTGCTGCAATTTCGTACCCAACCCCATTATTCTGCTGTTTTCTTTGGAAATATGGAGCAGACACTATAGTTTTGCAGCTCTTACTGGATATCTGGTGCACACACAGAAGATAACAAAGTCTCTGACACTATGCCAGAATCTTTGTTTTCTTCTGCTTATGCACCATATTTTCAGTGGCAGGAGACCCATGTAAATCTGCATGCGGGCCTCCTCAGGTCTTAAACCGCCTCTGAGGTGAGTTGTAGCTTAGAACCTGTGCAACAAGCTAACCCTAAGATATTGTACACCCTGAACCATTCAGTAGCAAAATATTTGTTTTAAGACAAATAAAGGTTGTCTCCCATATCCGAAAATATGATATCTGAAATATCCCAAAATCCAACATTTGTTGAGCGCAACTGAGATAGTGACATCTTTGCTTTCTGGTGGCTCAGTGTACACATACTTGTTTCATGCAGAAAATGATTACACATATTGTACAAAATGACCTTCACGCTATGTGTATAAGGTGTATATGAAATATAAATGCATTTCATGTTTAGAGTTGGGTCTCATTCCAAGTTATCTCATTATGGTAAAGCAAATATTCCAAAATATGGAAAAATCCCAAATCAAAAAACTTGTGGTCCCGAGCATTTAGAATATGGGAGACTCAACCTGTATCAATATTTCTCTAACGTCCTAGTGGATGCTGGGAACTCCGAAAGGACCATGGGGAATAGCGGCTCCGCAGGAGTCTGGGCACAACTAAAAGAAAGCTTTTAGACTACCTGGTGTGCACTGGCTCCTCCCACTATGACCCTCCTCCAAGCCTCAGTTAGATTTTTGTGCCCGGCCGAGCTGGATGCACACTAGGGGCTCTCCTGAGCTCTTAGAAGAAAGTATATTTTAGGTTTTTTATTTTACAGTGAGACCTGCTGGCAACAGGCTCACTGCAACGAGGGACTAAGGGGAGAAGAAGCGAACCTACCTGCTTGCAGCTAGCTTGGGCTTCTTAGGCTACTGGACACCATTAGCTCCAGAGGGACCGACCGCATGGAACTGGCCTTGGTGTTCGGTCCCGGAGCCGCGCCGCCGTCCCCCTTACAGAGCCAGAAGCAAGAAGAAGTCCGGAAAATCGGCGGCATGAAGACTTCTGTCTTCTCCAAGGTAGCGCACAGCACGGCAGCTGTGCGCCATTGCTTCTCATACACACTTCACACTCCGGTCACTGAGGGTGCAGGGCGCTGGGGGGGGGCGCCCTGAGCAGCAATAAAAACACCTTGGCTGGCAAAACAATCACAATATATAGCCCCAGAGGCTATATATGTGATAATTACCCCTGCCAGAATCCTTAAAAAAGCGGGAGAATAGTCCGCGAAAAAGGGGCGGAGCTATCCCCCTCAGCACACTGGCGCCATTTTTCCCTCACAGTTCCGCTGGAAGGAAGCTCCCTGGCTCTCCCCTGCAGTCTACACTACAGAAAAAGGGTAAAAAAGAGAGGGGGGGCACTAAATTTAGGCGCAGTAAATATTATAGCAGCTATAGGGGACATAATTCAGTTAGTCCCTGCAGTATATAGCGCTCTGGTGTGTGCTGGCATACTCTCTCTCTGTCTCCCCAAAGGGCTTCTGTGGGGTCCTGTCCTCTGTTTAGAGCATTCCTGGTGTGTGTGCGGTGTGTCGGTACAGCTGTGTCAACATGTTTGAGGAGGAAAATTATGTGGAGGCGGAGCAGATGCCTGTAGAAGTGATGTCACCCCCTGCGGGGCAGACACCTGAGTGGATGGTTTTATGGAAGGAATTACGTGCAAGTGTCGACTCCTTACACAAAAAATTTGACGACATGCCAAATGCGGGACAGCCGGCTTCTCAGCTTGTGCCTGCCCAGGTGTCTCAAAGGCCATCAGGGGCTCTAAAACGCCCGCTACCTCAGATGGCAGACCCAGATGTCGACACGGATACTGATACCAGTGTCGACGACGATGAGTCTAATCTAATGTCCACTAAGGCCATTCGCTGCATGACTGAGGCAATGAAAGAGGTGTTACACATTTCAGATTTAAACCCAGGTACCACAAAAAAGGGTATTATGTTTGGGGAGAAAAAACTACCCGTAGTTTTTCCCCCATCTGAAGAATTAAATGAAGTGTGTGAAGAAGCGTGGGCTTTCCCTGATAAAAGATTGATAATCTAAAAAAAAAATTACTAATGGCGTTCCCTTTCCCGCCAGAGGATAGGGCACGTTGGGAAACACCTCCTAGGGTGGATAAAGCGCTCACACGTTTGTCTAAAAAGGTGGCACTTCCGTCTCCGGATACGGCCGCCCTGAAGGAGCCTGCGGATAGAAAACAGGAGGCAATCCTGAAGTCTATATATACACACACAGGCATTATACTTAGACCAGCTATTGCGTCAGCATGGATGTGCAGTGCTGCCGCTGCGTGGTCAGATTCCCTGTCAGAAAATATTGACACCCTAGACAGGGACACTATTCTGCTAACCATAGAGCATATAAAAGACTCAGTCTTATACATGAGAGATGCACAGAGGGAGATCTGCCGGCTGGCATCTAAAATAAGTGCATTGTCCATTTCTGCTAGGAGAGGCTTATGGACCCGGCAGTGGACAGGGGATGCAGATTCCAAAAGGCACATGGAAGTTTTGCCTTATAAGGGTGAGGAGTTATTCGGGGATGGTCTCTCGGACCTCGTTTCCACAGCGACAGCTGGGCAGTCAGCATTTTTACCCCATGTTCCCTCACAGCCTAAAAAAGCGCCGTTTTATCAGGTACAGTCCTTTCGGACCCAGAAAAACAGGCGAGGAAAAGGCGGGTCTTTTCTGTCCAGAGGCAGAGGTAGGGGAAAAAGGCTGCAACAAACAGCTAGTTCCCAGGAGCAAAAGTCCTCTCCCGCTTCTTCCAAGTCCGCCGCATGACGGTGGGGCTCCACAGGCGGAGCCAGGTACGGTGGGGGGCCGCCTCAAAAATTTCAGCGATCAGTGGGCTCGCTCACAGGTGGATCCCTGGATCTTTCAAGTAGTATCTCAGGGGTACAAGCTGGAATTCGAGGCGTCTCCCCCCCCCTTCCCCGCCGTTTCCTCAAATCAGCCTTGCCAGCAACTCCCTCGGACAGGGAGGCTGTGCTAGAGGCAATTCACAAGCTGTATTCCCAGCGCGTGATAGTCAAGGTGCCCCTACTTCAACAAGGACGGGGTTACTATTCCACACTGTTTGTGGTACCGAAACCGGATGGTTCGGTGAGACCCATTTTAAATTTGAAATCCTTGAACACATACATAAAAAAATTCAAGTTCAAGATGGAATCGCTCAGGGCGGTTATTGCAAGTCTAGACGAGGGGGATTACATGGTATCCCTGGACATCAAGGATGCTTACCTGCATGTCCCCATTTACCATCCTCACCAGGAGTACCTCAGATTTGCGGTACAGAATTGCCATTACCAATTCCAGACGCTGCCGTTTGGTCTGTCCACGGCACCGAGGGTGTTTACCAAGGTAATGGCGGAAATGATGATACTCCTTCGAAAAAAGGGAGTTTTAATTATCCCATACTTGGACGATCTCCTAATAAAGGCGAGATCCAAGGAGCAGTTGTTGGTAGGAGTAGCACTATCTCAGGAGGTGCTACACCAGCACGGTTGGATTCTAAATATTCCAAAGTCACAGCTGGTTCCGACGACACGTCTACTGTTCCTGGGAATGATTCTGGACACAGTCCAGAAAAAAGTGTTTCTCCCAGAGGAAAAAGCCATGGAGCTGTCGTCTCTAGTCAGAAACCTCCTGAAACCAAAACAGGTGTCGGTGCATCACTGCACGCGAGTCCTGGGAAAGATGGTGGCTTCTTACGAAGCAATTCCTTTCGGCAGGTTCCATGCCAGAATCTTTCAGTGGGACCTGTTGGACCAATGGTCTGGATCGCATCTTCAGATGCATCGGCTAATAACCCTGTCTCCAAGAACCAGGGTGTCTCTACTGTGGTGGCTGCAGAGTGCTCATCTTCTAGAGGGCCGCAGATTCGGCATACAGGACTGGGTCCTGGTGACCACGGATGCCAGCCTTCGAGGCTGGGGGGCAGTCACACAGGGAAGAAACTTCCAAGGACTATGGTCGAGTCAGGAGACTTCCCTACACATAAATATTCTAGAACTGAGGGCCATTTACAATGCCCTAAGTCAGGCAAAATCCCTGCTTCAAAACCAGCCGGTACTGATCCAATCAGACAACATCACGGCAGTCGCCCATGTAAACCGACAGGGCGGCACAAGAAGCAGGACGGCGATGGCAGAAGCCACAAGGATTCTCCGATGGGCGGAAAATCACGTGTTAGCACTGTCAGCAGTGTTCATTCCGGGAGTGGACAACTGGGAAGCAGACTTCCTCAGCAGACACAATCTCCACCCGGGAGAGTGGGGACTTCATCCAGAAGTCTTCACACTGATTGTAAATCGTTGGGAACGGCCACAGGTGGACATGATGGCGTCCCGCCTAAACAAAAAACTAGAGAGATATTGCGCCAGGTCAAGGGACCCTCAGGCGATAGCGGTGGACGCTCTAGTGACACCGTGGGTGTACCAGTCGGTTTATGTGTTCCCTCCTCTGCCTCTCATACCAAAGGTACTGAGAATAATAAGAAAACGAGGAGTTAGGACAATACTCGTGGTTCCGGATTGGCCAAGAAGAGCGTGGTACCCGGAACTTCAAGAGATGATCTCAGAGGACCCATGGCCTCTGCCGCTCAGACAGGACCTGCTGCAGCAGGGGCCCTGTCTGTTCCAAGACTTACCGCGGCTGCGTTTGACGGCATGGCGGTTGAACACCGGATCCTAAAGGAGAAAGGCATTCCGGAGGATGTCATTCCTACGCTGATTAAAGCCAGGAAAGATGTAACTGTAAAACATTATCACCGCATATGGCGGAAATATGTTGCTTGGTGTGAGGCCAATAAGGCCCCAACAGAGGAATTTCAGCTGGGTCGATTTCTGCACTTCCTACAGGCAGGAGTGTCTATGGGCCTAAAATTAGGCTCCATTAAGGTGCAGATATCGGCTCTGTCAATTTTCTTCCAAAAAGAACTAGCTTCACTACCTGAAGTTCAGACATTTGCAAAAGGAGTGCTGCATATTCAGCCCCCTTTTGTGCCTCCAGTGGCACCCTGGGATCTCAACGTGGTGTTGAATTTCCTAAAATCACATTGGTTTGAACCACTGAAGACCGTGGATCTTAAATATCTCACGTGGAAAGTGGTCATGTTATTGGCCTTGGCTTCGGCCAGGCGTGTTTCAGAATTGGCGGCTTTGTCATGCAAAAGCCCTTATCTGATTTTCCATATGGATAGGGCAGAATTGAGGACTCGTCCCCAGTTTCTCCCTAAGGCACTACAATAGGTTGGTTCAAGTAAAAAGCTGATACCAATCAGCTTTTCACTTGAACCAACCTATTGTAGTGCCTGCGGCTACTAGTAACGTGGAGGATTCCAAGTTGCTGGACGTAGTCAGGGCCTTGAAAATTTATGTTTCCAGGACGGCTGGAGTCAGGAAAACTGACTCGCTATTTATCCTGTATGCACCCAACAAACTGGGTGCTCCTGCTTCTAAGCAGACTATTGCTCGCTGGATTTGTAGCACAATTCAGCTGGCGCATTCTGCGGTTGGACTGCCGCGTCCTAAATCAGTTAAAGCCCATTCTACAAGGAAGGTGGGCTCATCTTGGGCGGCTGCCCGAGGGGTCTCGGCTTTACAACTTTGCCGAGCTGCTACTTGGTCAGGGGCAAACACGTTTGCAAAATTCTACAAATTTGATACCCTGGCTGAGGAGGACCTTGAGTTCTCTCATTCGGTGCTGCAGAGTCATCCGTACTCTCCCGCCCGTTTGGGAGCTTTGGTATAATCCCCATGGTCCTTTCGGAGTTCCCAGCATCCACTAGGACGTTAGAGAAAATAAGATTTTACTCACCGGTAAATCTATTTCTCGTAGTCCGTAGTGGATGCTGGGCGCCCGTCCCTAGTGCGGATTGTCTGCAATAATTGTACATAGTTATTGTTTAATAACGGGTTATTGTTATGAGCCATCTGTTGAGAGGCTCAGTTTTGTTTCATACTGTTAACTGGATATGGTATCACGTGTTGTACGGTGTGATTGGTGTGGCTAGTATGAGTCTTACCCGGGATTCAAAATCCTTCCTTATTGTGTCAGCTCTTCCGGGCACAGTATCCTAACTGAGGCTTGGAGGAGGGTCATAGTGGGAGGAGCCAGTGCACACCAGGTAGTCTAAAAGCTTTCTTTTAGTTGTGCCCAGACTCCTGCGGAGCCGCTATTCCCCATGGTCCTTTCGGAGTTCCCAGCATCCACTACGGACTACGAGAAATAGATTTACTGGTGAGTAAAATCTTATTTTTCCTGAACCTGCAGTCTTAAAATGTTCCACCGTTTATAGGAGACAACTTTTTAAAATTGGGGTTGCTCACATTACCCCGCTCCCATATGAGTGGAGGATGCCATGGACAGGCAGCAGCTACACAAACTCTATACTTACCTTCTCTCCTGGAATGCTCGGGAAACTCCTCTTGGGTAGGGCTGATGTAACAAGCCGTGTAAAGAGTGGATATGTTGCCCATAGCAACCAATAAGCTTTTACCTATACTTTTATAGAATTTATTGGATAATTGATATCTGAAAGCTGATTGGTTGCTATGGGCAACTTCTCCACTGGTCCACTAAGCTGATTAGTTGTTATGGGCAACTTCGCCACTGGTCCACTCTTCCACTCTTTACATTAACTCCATAGTTCTAACAAGTAGCCCACCCCGCAGATCCCGTCCACTTTCCCATTGAGATGGGTGTGACGGGGTCATGATGATACAATTCACAGTGCATACCATCTTATCCCTTCCTCACAATGGGGTATATTCAATTAGCAGCGATAACGGACTTTTTGCGTGAAAAGTCCGGTTTTCTCGCGAAAAACCGGACTTTTCCAGAGAAACGCAATTACAGCCTATTCAATTTTCCGGGAAAATTTATCGGTGATCATTTTTTCACTAATTTCACTTCACCTACTCTGAAGCAGGTGAAAAGTTGGGAAAAGTCACTATTTTAAGGTAAAAATGTTTGGATATGGTACAGAACTCCTGGGACACCCCCCTTAATGACTAATTAGGCACATTGAAGTTTTTAATTATTTTTAATTGGCCAATAATGACATGTCATTTTTGGGGTGAAAAAGTACAACGTGATGGAAATTGGGGTTCAAGGTATGGGACAGGTATATTGGGGTGCTTTATGAGTGGGACAGTTGTTTTTAGGCTTGCAGATGGGAGTATTCGGTCTGTTTCCACTTTTTTTTTAAAGTACCTTAAAATGACCCAAATATATACTTATACCCATTTTCATGTACCCCAAATTTAATGAGAGCATTTATTTTGCTCAAAAAAACTTGCTTTCTATCATTTTTTTGCATTAAAAAAAAAAATGCATATAACAGCCATTTCACACAATTTAAGTCCCCAAAAACGCTCTAATGTGATCTCTAACACACTTCTCTTCTGTTTTCCTATGTTAGTTTAGCATTTTTTGGGGTACAGACTGATTTCCCCATTTTCACCTACACTTTTCACTGCAACAACTTTCACGTGAAACCCGTTTGGAATTAAATAGGTCGAAAAACGGAGCGTTTTCGCGGCAATTTTCGCCCGATTGCCGCGAATTTGCGGATAATTGAATACCCTAGTCTGTGTGATGACATGATGACGAGAATTACATCACCACGCACACTGCACCCTTCCTTTGGAACTTTCCTATGGCATCTCCTAGAGATTAGTAAAATGTGACAGGTATGACAAATACAAGCACCCACAGTACCCGTAGAGCTTGCTTCTATGCCCACAGGGAACCAGAGAGGTGTTTCCTTACTCTTTCGTTTATAGATATGAGGAGCATCAGCACAGGGGTTATAACATCATTTTTGTAATGTAACACTAGAATAAATGACATAGGGCCCGAGTCAGTGTCGATGTTTTGTGTACGACACTGATAGCTAAAGGACTGCGCATGCACAGAACCTTAGGGTTACTCAGATGACTGATATTCTTGCAGATGATCCGATGCTGCGTCTTCCGACGCAACGGCCGATCACAGAAGCACGCCTCCTGCAGCATTACATATTTACACACAGCAGCTGTATCCAAAGACTCAGCTGCTGTGTACACTGCATCCACCTCTGAATCATAATCATCAGAAAGTCCATGAAAAACAAGTCGTAATAAACACTTACCCTGAGCTATTCATGGTAAGGGCTGGGAATCTGAGATGCACTGAAGTCTGAGGGTGCTAACATGACAGCTTTCATACTGCAGTGGTGAGCAGTGACCCCTCCTCCCCTAACAAATAACCTTCCTACAGCAGTCCCATGACTGGACTGGACTGTCTTCTCACCCACTGTCCAGCATCATGCATCCACAGACTGCTTGGTCTGTGTGAGCCCATTGTACTGGGCCTGTGAGGTCAATGATGAGGACACAGCACACAGCTGTAGGCAGATACAATGTGGATTTGTTATCCAATGCATACATGCAAATATAATATACAGTGTGACATGCAATAACTACCTATTACTATTATTACAATGAGACAATATATTATGGGCTGACTGAATAAAATATTCTCAAAGTTATGTGACTGCTACCCGATGGGGTGTAGACCAATAATGATAATGTTAATGCTCCTATAGAATGGGAGACATATCAAATCTTCAAGAGTTGGAGAAGTTGCCTACGGCAACCAATCTTTTATCTAGAACAGTCTAAAAAAATGACAGTTACTAGCTGATTGGTTGCTATGGCCCACTACTCCACTATATCTCTCTCAAATGTTTGATACATCTCCCCCCCCATAGTTTCCTTATATACTTTCCTGAGAGTTCATATGCTGCCTTGTGTGATGTCCTGTGACACTTAGGGCCTGATTCAGATCCGGTCGCAAGGCGGCTATTGTAAGCAAATCAGTCGATGTTGTCTTGCAACACATGCATATGAGCCGCAGTGCGCACGCGCAGCGATTGTATTGCTGTAGCGGTTGCAACGAGAAATTAGTTGCAGAGTGAGTGACAAGAAGACAGCGATTGGGGGTGGCAATGGGGAGTGGTCGACCAAACGCAGGCGTGTCATGGCCATTCAGATGCCATTTTCTGGGCGCGCATAAATTAGCAGTTGCAATCATACTTGCTACTGGAGAGCCCTCTGCATCCCAGGAGAGATACTCAGTCTGCTGGGTCAAAAAGGCACTCAGACTCAGCGACCAAAGGCAAACTTCCCATTAGGCATGTGAGGCACATGCCTAGGTGCGGCACTTGTTTGGGGGCGGCACTTGGATGCTTATGTTGGTACTGTCAGCCTAAAAAGTACCAGTAACTGCTAAATATTTCCACTGTACTGTACCTTATGCCATCTTGAATGGAGTGTAAATGGGTCGAACATGCCCATACTGACCCTATAAGTCAGGGTGGAGAACCTTTGGCCCTCCAACTGTTATTGAACTACACATACCAGCATGCCTTGCTACAGTTTTGCTATTTGGCCATGCTAAAACTGTTGCAGGGCATGATGGGATGTGTAGATCAGCAACAGCTGTAGGGCCGAAGGTTCCCCATCCCTGATGTAAGCTGTCCAACTTAGTAAATATACTGTAGTTAAAAATAATAAAAAAAGGTTATAGTGGCTTTTTTCTTTATTATTCTATTAAATTGGCTATCATCAAATGAGGGCTTATACCCAAACAACAAAATTAGGCAGGCCGGAGGCGACCGTTACTGTTGTGCCTAGGGGCGTCCTCACCCCTAAATCCGCCCCTGTCTGCGACATGTTCCGATTTGCGATGGTGGCACCAATGTATCAGCCTAGGCTGCAGGAAGGGAGGGCTTGGGGTGGATCATCAAATCGACAGTGTCTAGATCGACAATGTTTAGGTCGACAATTACTAAGTCGACAGGGTTGGAAGGTCGACAGGGTTTCTAGGTCGACAGGGTTTCTAGGTCGACAGGTCAAAAGGTCGACATGAGTTGTTGTTTTTTGGTGTCGTTTTCTGCGTACAGTGACCGGGAAGCCGAATTAGTGCACCGTGTCCCCTTGCATGGCTCGCTTCGCTCGCCATGCTTCTGGCAAGATACCTCACTTCGCTCGGCACAGATTACCGTTCCAATCGTAGTCCACGTGGATCGTTAAGTATGAAAAAGTTTAAAAAAAAGAAGAAAAAGTGAAAAACTCATGTCGACCTTTTGACCTGTCGACCCAGCACATGTCGACCTAGAAACCCTGTCGACCTTCCAACCCTGTCGACCTAGTGACTGTCGACCTATAGTGGTCAACCTAAACACTGTCGACCTAGACAGTGTCGATCTTCAGACCGGATCCCGGTTTGGGAACCATTGTAAGTATACTTATCTTCCCCTATCGGGATTATGAGCATTGGGATGCCGCAGTTGGTATTCTGACCGCTGGCATCCTGACCGCCGGCATATTGATCCCAACCCATTTTCACTTTTCTGTTGCTCCAATGTACGTAGCGTGCTTATTATACCACACTAAAGGGCTGATTCTATTATTTTGCTACTTAAACCCATTTTACACACCCATTATGTCATCGACCAATCAAAAATATTAATAATAATAAAATATAATTTCCCCATGTAAAATGTTTCTCACTACTTATCAGAATAGCGTCTATGGGAAGTGTTGGCCAGGTATTATTTGGATACTCGTATAATCAATGGAATGTGTCCACTGGATGGCAATGTTCTTTTGAAGTTTATTAATAATTCAACATTATCAGCAAGATTTTCTAACTTGCAGTGTGTTTTTTTTATGTGCAATTTGTAAACCGTGCAAGTTTGCCGAATAGAAATACAATACATGCAGTGTATCAAGCTGCTGTTTGCAAACTGCACATCATGCATCAGAAAAAAGCCAGAAATTGTCAACGTGGTTCTGCTAAACATGCATGCAAGTGCACAGGTCCGCTATCAGGGGGAGACCTGGGCCTGGACAGAGAGAAGGCCTGCCTAGCTATACTAAAAATGGCTTACTGTATATACAATAGATGATGATTTAATGGATTTTTTCCAGAAGCAAAATAATTGTTATGGTGCATACACACCGGGCGTTTTTGCCCAGCGTTTATGCACAGCGATTATTGTGAACATCACTGGCAGGAAAATAGCTCAGTGCATACACACTGAGCTATCTTCCCTGTGCCATACTTGCCTACTCTCCCGGAATGGGCGGGAGGCTCCCGAAAATCGGGTGACCCTCCCGCCCCCCCGGAAGAGCAGGCAAGTCTCCCGATTTTTTAGGGGCCCCCCTGCCCGGCCGCCCACTTAGTGAGTAAAGTGGGCGGTCCGGGCAGTCGATGACGCGATTCTTGCTGAATCGCGTCATCGTAGCAACGCCCCCTGCTGTATAATGCCGGTAATCGCAGCATTACATAGCAGGAGGCGTGGCTTAAATGAAGTGCCGTGATAACCCCTCCCCTGTTCTGCCTCCGCCCGCCCCTGTTTTGCCTCCGCCCCGCCCCCTATCCGTGTCATAACCCCGCCCCCCTGCTGAGCCAACCTGGCTGCTCTCTCCCGGAGAGAGCAGCCAGGATGTCGGCATGTATGCCCTGTGACCAGCGATGTTCACGGGGGGGCGGTGAAGCTCTTTCCACATTAGGAGACTGTTGTTCACTTGGCTGTTAAAACAGCCCGACGGACGGCATCAGCGCTCACCGCTCATCGCCCGCCCATACACACTGGCCGAGTTTGAGCTCGAAGTAGCTCAAAATGCCAAAAGTGAGCTGCTTTGAGCTAAAAATCACCCAATTTCACTATATGTACCTGTGTACATTATTCCTGTTGTGTATCAGTAAATCCTCCCAGATTCCCAGAAAGAAGTACATCCTCCCCTATCCTATCCATCTCACTAGGGCAGTGGATGGGAGGGGGCGTGATTACATAATTTGCACAAACTGCATCATCATGACCTCTCCTGCATTATGCAGTTTGGGAGTGTCTCACCCCAGCCTCCCCCCTACACATTTGCCACCCGAATAAAAAACACTGTATTTATGTGCATGTTTGCTGTGTGTTTGCCATATACACAAGTATTCTTGCACATCAGAGGAACGGACATGGAACAAGAGACATTTGGAGCAATGAAATGCAAATACTGTATATAGAGTATATAATCTAGTTTTAGTACAAGGATTTTTATTTTCACATTTTTACATACGCTTTGCTTCATTTAATGCCAGTGGATACAAAGCTTTGGTGGTCAAGCTCTCACAGCCTACCAACAAACATGTTATTTGCTAGGATGTCTGATTAGTAGTTGAGCAGGACAGTCTCCTCCTTACAGCTTGCTTTGATGGTAAAACATCTTGCCTGAGGTACCAGGAGACAGAGGCTGAGGAGGCATGTGATACACCACAAACTTCTTCCACTGCAATCTGTCTGCAGATTCAATGCTTTCCACGTGGCTCTGGGTGTGACCCACAAGGGGCAGGGTAGTGTGCCAGCTGTACGCCTCTGCTGGCATTGTCAGGGCTGTGATGTACAGTTATCACACTGGATTGTGTCTTGGGAAGGAAAGCTGCTTTGTGTTTGGTTCTGCATAGATCCTGCCTCATCAAGTAAGTATTATTAATATTCTTCTTCTTGTATTATTAATATCCTCAGGACACCCCTTACCGTGACTGTGTCCGCCATATACTATTTATACTAATTACAATCATTTTAATCATATTGCAAAATTATCATCTTGACATATTAGAATATTACTGATGCACACTGGACAATGTAGGCACACAATAATTAGTGTTTTGTGCGACTGATTGAATACAGTACATCATACCAGGTTACTTGCATTGTAGCTGTATTGGTGAGCAGACCTAGTGTGTATATATAAGAATATTTCAGTATTTTTCATTCTCATCTCATTACTGCTCATCTCTTAAACAAGACTTCTTAGTAAGTAGTGGGTTCATCCTACCATGGGCCCTAGGCAATGCCTCACACTCACATACTTCTTACAATTCTTATCACCAATGGAAATAATCTCCTTTTTGGACGCTGGTGTATCTACACTTTGGTTATATAATACAATAATCAATTTGCTCCAAATGTCCCTTTACCCCACTGCGTTTGAATAGGAAAGGTCTGGGCCCTCTTACAGTCATAGATCCTTGGCTACTACCCTAAACATCCTGTGATACATCATCAAATACAGTATTATGGGAAAAATAAAGAACTGGATAGGATAGTGTTAACTAATCTGCCAGGAGATGCAGCCATTAAAGTGCATGGCATTTTTTATTCCAGTGTAATGTAATACTCTAATCTGTCCATCATAGCTTATAATGGGATGTAGTTATGTGACCGGCGGTCTCCTTCCTATGATGGACAGATTAGAGTGTTACATTACACTGGATGAAAACACAGTAATAAAGTATTGTCAGGTCCCGCCAGCCAGTTGTTGTCATTGTTTAACACTGATTTGCTGGGATGTACTCTACATACAGCATTTCACTGTATCATACGCAGATGGTCAATGTCTGAAGCAGTCTCCTACTTTCTGTATAACTCAGAGGTGTAGCGCATAGCCACGGCACCCGGAGCGCGTACGTGCTATGGCGCGCCCCTTCCCCCAAGTGTGCATGTTGGGTTAAATTAAAGGTGTGTCTCCCCATAGCTGCTTCCCCTCTGTGTCTCCCTATGGCTGCCTCCTGCCCTGTGTCTTGTCTCCACATGGCTGCCCCTGCCCCTGTGTCTCCCCATGGCTGCCTCCCCCCTGTGTCTTCCCATGGCTGCCTCCCTCCGTGTCTTGTCTCCGCATGGCAGCCCCCCCGTGTTTCCCCATGGCGCCAACCCCCATGACTTCCCATGGCTGCCCCACCCCGTGTCTTCTTACCGCATAGCTGCCTGCACCCCCCCCCCCTTGCATCTCCCCATAGCTTCCTCCCCCTCTGTGTCTCTCCAGCAGCTACTCTTACCCCTCCTGCCCTCGTCCTGGATCAGTGCTGAGCCCCTCGTCGCTGCAGCCATGGCTTCTCCTGTTCTTCAGTCACAGCGCACGGACGTCATGACGTTGCATGCTGTGCCAAAGACAAAAACTTTATTATGCTGGGGGTGTTGGGGAGAGCATCCATCCCTCTGCCAAGCACTGTGACATACTACTAGCGCCACAGTATATACCTACTGGCGGGATAGCGGCGCCCTTGCCGGAGGCTGGCGTCTAGAGCATGAGCTCCACCGTCGCCGCCCTCGCTACGCCCCTGCACTATACACTACATCTGTGTGGTGTATGCACTCTCTGGCTGGCCCCCCCACTGGTGACAGGAGCTGCAGGACATGTAAATAATATATATATTACCATGCCTTTGATCCGCCTAGATAGCAATCTTTTATGCATAGTCAGTAAGTTTACCTGGAGCCAAACCACCAAATTGATTTTCCCAGAAATCGGAACTACCACGTCTGTACGGTAGTGGTAGAAGAAAATGGGCGGTGTACTGCAATCCGTACATATTAGTAATAAAACAACTTAAGAATTTCTGCCCAACTAAACCCCAAATGGGTGTTTCTGGGTGTTTCTGGAGGGTCAGAGAGTGCAAAATGGTGTCAGAAATTGTTATTAGCAATTAGTGCTGCAGGCAGAATTTTTTATTTTCTAGATTGGATAAGGACTGGCCCCCAATGTCCTTATATTTGGAAAAGTTGTACTTTTTGTTTAGAATGGACTCAGTAGAGAATTATACACTGGGGAAGGGGGAGGTGGGGGGGATTGTAATAGAGTGTGAGAATCAGAAAGTGAGAGATTTTGTGAGAGTTCTGCTGTTTTTTTTTAAGTGGCAATCATTTATATGGCAAAATCAACCTCGTTTTGCCATGTAAATGATTGCCACTTTAAAAAAAACAGGAGAACTCTCCCATAATCCCTCACTTTCTTATTCTCACACCCTACTACATTCCTCCCTGGATGTTTGTTATCTGTACGGGAGGGATCTATAGATAACCTACCAGTGTGTACCAAGACCCAAAGCAAAGGGGGAGGTTTATAAAAACTTGTAGAGTGTTGTATGAGCTGAGAATGGTATCAGCAGACCCCCCCCCCCCCTCCCCCAATTCCTTTACAAACCTGGCACAACTCAGATTTCCGTTTGTACCCAGATGTTTCTGTTCATGTCTCTCCTCTTGTCTGGGTGCCTCTCTCCCCATACTATGTTAGGCTAGGCTATATTATACTATCTTTTGTAATGACTTATTGATTCACGGTGTTTGAAACACAAACCATACTTTTACTGGAATCTTTACAACCACCCTGATTAGTATGAAAATCCATACTGACATTCTTCTTTGTTGTTTTACAATACACGTCATTGTTTCCTGTGATTCTCACTGCTACGCACTGCAATAACAAGTAACAAATGCTTTTCCTCACGTTTAGCACTGTGATGTATTTTCCATGTATTCTCCTATTATAGTCACCTTCAGTATGCTGTTAAAGTTGATGGAAAAATATGTCTATCACCAGATAATCAATTTATCAGAGCTTAGTTTCATTGAAAAATAAGTGTTTACTGAGATCTACAGAACGTATTTCGATGGACAGCAACCCGCTATCAGAATCCCGACAGCCCCTCCAAAAGTTCCCTAATCCTCCCCTGCCCACTACCCTAACCCTCCCTTATGTGTGCCCAACCCAAATCTTCCTGGTGGTGCCTAACTGTAATCCTCCCCAGTGGTGCCTAACCCTAACGCTCCCTTCCCCACTGCCTAAATCTAACCCTCCCCGCTTGATGCCTAACCCTAACCTCCCCTGCTAAGTGCCTATCCCCCCTCCCCATCCTATCCTTCCCGTCCCTGCACCCTAACACTAACCCTCTTCTAATACCTAAACCTAACCCCCCCAGGCGACAGCACGTGAGCGCGTCCCGCTGGAAGATGGATCGGGATTCCGGGCGTCTGTATTTTGACGCTGGGATCCTGAGCTCTATAGGGATTTTAACGGTGGCATTATGCCATCGTTCGGGATTCCGGCATCTGTATTTCGACAGTTGGGATCCCGTTTGGCGGCATTTTGACTACATCCCTTTCAAAGATAGCAAAACTCATTGTACAGTCAAATACCAAAGAATAGTACAGGTTGAGTATCCCTTATCCAAAATGCTTGGGACCAGAGGTATTTTGGATATCGGATTTTTCCGTATTTTGGAATAAATAGATACCATAAAGAGATATAATGGTGATGGGACCTAAGTCTAAGCACAGAATGCATTTATGTTTCATATACACCTTATACACTCAGCCTGAAGGTCATTTTAGCCAATATTTTTTATAACTTTGTGCATTAAACAAAGTGTGTCTACATTCACACAATTCATTTATGTTTCATATACACCTTATACACACAGCCTGAAGGTCATTTAATACAATATTATTAATAACTTTGTGTATTAAACAAAGTTTGTGTACATTGAGCCATCAAAAAACAAAGGTTTTACTATCTCACTCTCACCCAAAAAAGTCCGTATTTCGGAATATTCCGTATTTCGGAATATTTGGATATGGGATACTCAACCTGTATAAAAATGTATTCTTCATATAATTTGCATTGTACAGATTGACACATTTACATAGTATGGCCAGCAAACAGAATGCTTTTTATTAACTGCACAGACTGCAAGTCTATAATCAGACCTAACACACACCAGCACTGTCCAGGCCATGTTAGGACGGTGATTGGGGGCCGTCAGCTGAACAGGTGCTGCTGTGACACTACAGTCATGTGACATTTTTATGCCACCTGGTAACTGATCTTGACTGGAGAATACATGCTTGACGTATTATATTGGTGTTCTTATGCAATGGCCCTCACTGTACTGCTATTTAGTTGTCGGACACATTTGTTGGAAATAATATACCGGGGAGGACTCCAGCCCATCTATATTGATTAAAAACAGCGTTTAAATATTATAATGATGATGATGATGATTTTTATTACAAATATTATTATTACAGGAACACAAATAATTTTATGGCAACTGATGGTCTGGCACCTTTTTTAATCTGGACACATCAGGCTTTGGGAAGGGGGGTTAGGGTTAGACTGCAGGGGAGATTTATTCTGCCGGGGTGGTGGGTGGGGGAATCAGTGGTGTACCCGTGCATGCTTACATGTGGCCCAATAGAAAATTGTAAGAAGGAATAAGAGGAGCAGGACAGCGCTTCCAAAGCCCGCCTCAGAGAACTTCGGGAGTTATATTGCTTCTGCATGATTGCTGAGTTCTAAAAAGGGATGTGCGCGCCCCAGACACACTACAACTCCCAGAAGGCTGTGTGCTATCAGATAGATTTGACTACTCCTCCCAGTGTCAGCAGCTGCAGCAAATTACTACCGGCTGTCCAGCAAAATGGTTAATCCGACACAGTGTTAGAACCAAGGGTGGCGGAAAATCAGTGGTGTGCCTGTATTATAATCATCATCATGAACATCAATACTAATAATACTTTAAACAATATTATCAAAAATATTCTTTGGAATTCAATTGGTGGGCAACTCTGTGTGGCACCCACCGGCACTTTACAGCAGTGGGATCATGCTCAAAAGTGTTTGCTACCCCATAGGGTAGCAAGCACTTTTGAGTGAATCGGGGTGTGAATCGGCCGATCAGAGGGTGCGAGAAGGGCTGCCGTTGCTGACAGTTAAACGCAGCAGCAATGGCAATTCGCACACTTCGCCGGAAACTGAATCCCCCCCTTTGTTGCCTATCGAGAATGAACCTTATTTGTAATACTTTAATTACTTCATAACGATTTGTTGATGTAATTGCAGTTCTGCTGCAACATACTTTGGGGGAGATCTATCAAAGGTTGGAGAGTTGGAGAGAGATAAAGTACCAGCCAATCAGTTTCTAACTGCCATGTTGCAGGCTGTGGTAAAAAAAAATTATAGCTAGAAGCTGATTGGTTGGTACTTTATTGCTCTCCACTTTATCTCTCTCCAAAATGTTATACATCCCCCCCATGGGTTCACTACGGCTGGCCGGCGGTCGGGCTCCCGGTGACCAGCATGCCGGCGCCGGGAGCCCGACCGCCGGCTTACCGACAGCGTGGCGAGCGCAAATGAGCCCCTTGCGGGCTCGCTGCGCTCGCCACGCTACGGGCACGGTGGCGCGCTACGCGCGCCACACTATTTTATTCTCCCTCTATGGGGGTCGTGGACCCCCACGAGGGAAAATAAGTGTCGGTATGCCGGCTGTCGGGCTCCCGGCGCCGGTATACTGAGCGCCGGGAGCCCGACCGCCGGCATACGGAAGATCCCCCCCCATGTATGTATTTTTGGTACAGCAGTGACCACCAGCCAACATTCTATGCAAATTATGGGGGGGGGGGGTTCTATCAATCCTTCACTGGAGAAGTTGGCCATGGCAACTAATCAGCTTTTAACTGTCATTTTAAAGACGTGATAGATACATGATAGCTATCGGCTGATTGGTTGCTATGAGCAACTTCTACACTTTATCTCACTTGAAGGTTTGATACATCTCCCTCCGTGTAAAAATCATTCAGAATGTTGTTCATGTTGACTCTGTCTCCAAATGTAACTGCATATGGGCTATTGTATACCAGCGCCATTGTAACAGCTAATCTCCAAGCTCTCTAGTTTTTTTTTATGCTATAATATAAATCCACTCATAAATCTGATTGGTGATATCTGAGATAATAAAATGTCATTATCTGGGCTCCCTTGGTCCAAAAGGCCCCTCAACCTCTCCTGCTTAGGGCTGGAGGCATTGTTCAGTCTTCTCACAGTGTTGTCCCTTCACTATGATCTTATCTTTTGAATTAACGGAAAGATCACGGAAGAGAGACCTTGACAATGCCACAAAGTACAGTATTTGGCTGTATTATCCTTTCATTTGTACAAAGGTCTCGTATAAATGTATTAGTTAAAGTTAGCATTAATTGTATTTGGGGGTCATTCCGACCTGTTCGCACGCTGCTGTTTTTGCAGCGCAGCGATCAGGTCACTACTGCACATGCGTATGCACCGCAATGTGCAGGTGCATCGCATGGATACAAAGCGGATTGTTGCTGAGCAATGAATTTAATGAAGAATCCATTTGCATAGCCGATCGCAAGGAGATTGACAGGAAGAAGGCGTTTATGGGTGTCAACTGACCGTTTTCTGGGAGTGGTTGGGAAAATGCAGGCGTGTCCAGGCGTTTGCAGGGCGGGTGTCTGACGTCAATTCCGGGACCAGACAGGCTAAAGTGATCGCAAGGGCTGAGTAAGTTCAGACCTTCTCAGAAACTGCACAAAATGTTTTTGCAGAGCTCGGCTGCACAGGCGTTTGCACACTTGCAAAGCAAAAATACACTCCCCTATAGGCGCCGACTATCTGATCGCAGCGCTGTAAAAAGTAGCTAGCGAGTGATCAACTAGGAATGACCCACTTTGTCCCTCAGTCTAGTGGAAGGTGATGGTGAAGATCTCCGGGTAGCTATTGAGGGACAGCAAGAGGGGCATCCGGAGCTAGTTTCTGTCACTGACTGAGGCCCTATGGATCAGGTTCCAGACTGTGCACTTGAATTGTACATTATACATGTTACCTTATACTGCACATGATTATGGTGTATTACTCTGGTACATTATCATGCATGAGCAGTATTTACTACAGGTTGAGTATCCCTTATCCAAAATGCTTGGGACCAGAGGTATTTTGGATATCGGATGTTTCCGTATTTTGGAATAATTGCATACCATAATGAGATATCATGGCGCAAGCACAGAATGCATTTATGTTTTATATACACCTTATACACACAGCCTGAAGGTAAGTTTAGCCAATATTTGTAATAACTTTGTGCATTAAACAAAGTGTGTGTACATTTACACAATTCATTTATGTTTCATATACACCTTATATACACAGCCTGAAGGTCATTTAATACAATATTTTTTATAACTTTGTGTATTAAACAAAGTTTGTATACATTGAGCCATCAAAAAACAAAGGTTTCACTATCTCACTTTCACTCAAAAAAGTCCGTATTTCGGAATATTCCGTATTTCGGAATATTTGGATATGGGATACTCAACCTGTATATATATATTTCGCAAGGGGCCCAGACCATGCACTCTCTCATGGTTAGGCAAACCAATGTGGCGGCTGGCCACACCGCTAAACATGGGCCCCTACCACTGCATTTTCCCCGGTGAGCCCTTTATGCCTCAGTCCGACACTGGGTGTCTCTCATTCTATTTGGTCCTTTTCCCCTATTTGTGTGTCCTGATATCAAAGGAACGATGCCAAACTTTATCAATTAAATGCAAGTACAGCTATCAATAGTTGAGATTTGAGTCTGGAATCATCTCCTATTCTCATATCATGCATTAATGCAATCTTTTGTCAGTTCCTTTGGAGAGGTGGTCACTCCAGAATGAATGTGTGGAAGCTGTTCTAATCTTACTCTAATGGGGGTATCAACTTCCCATTTGTTGTCGACTACAATCATGTGGCCATTCTTCATTATCTTAGTGACTGGCTAAATGGCATTGACAGTACAGTATACCAGCATGACCAGATGATTCCTGAAGACTTGAAAGACAATATGCATATTTGGACCACTAGATTGGTTTGGCATAGTCTTTGAAAAAGATGGACCTTGATAATGCACATAAATCTATCCACCTCCCTCTGGACCAGAATCTGGAGTATAAGCATAGCTTCCCATTCTTTCAACTTTTCAAAGATAAAGTTTCTCATAAATGCTTGTGATAAAAGGCCTCTCTGAATTTCTGGATTCTGATTGGAAAAACTCTTTGGAAAGACTTTTGTTCCAAACTCCACCCTTTACCAAAACCTTATCCAGTCATCATTATTTCCTAAGGGTAGTAATTGAGCATGTGGAGATCAATATGGGGATGGCTAAATGGTTAATTTCCATCACTGACTCTGGCGGACATTGTTCAAGCATTTAATGTTCCTGCAAGCCGTTGATAGCTAGCACTTATGTGGAGTTACTTCTGAATGTGTTTCATAACCCAAAGATTGAGGTTCCTCATGGGTGTTTTGCTTCCTTCAGCTTGCCTAAAGTGTAATGTAATGGAGGCAGACCTCTTACATTGTCTGAGGGTTTACAACCTGGTTCATAGTTTTTGGCTATTAATTCAGAGGCACGCAGAAACCCATCTGGTGAGCTATGAGCCGGAATGTCTATGTTGAGGACATTGCTTTGTAGACAGTGACTCACAAAGGGTTGCAGACTTGCAGTAAACGCCTACCTGTTACTAGCGCTGCAGGGAAATACACAACACTCTAACATTGGATTCAGCCAACACCACCTCCTTTTCCCTTTATGGGGAAGATGTATGAAACCTTGAAGAGAGATAAAATGGAGTAGTTGTCCAAATTAACCAATCGGCATCTGTCATTTCAAAGACTGTGCTAGATAAATGACAGAAGCTGGTTGGTTGTTTTGGGCAGATTTTCTACTTTATCACTTGATGTGCCTCCCCGCAAAACTTCCCCCAACCCCCTCTTCACATGAAACATTATCCCATGTTTTTTAGATAGGTCGGTTGAAACTTTATTTAGCAGTTTGGGACAGTGATATTGGTGCTCTTCCTATTATACCCCTTTCACATCGCACAAATAACCCGGTATCGACACGGCATATTGCCGTGTCGACACGGGTCAGTGTGCGATGTGAAAGCACTTTCCGAGAATTAGCGGGTCGTCTGACCCGGTAATTCAACCCGGTATAAAAGAAGGATTATACCCGGGTTGAATACCGGGTCAGGTGCAGTGTGAATGGGAGCCGCGTCGATGCAACACGGTTCCCAATTACAGCATAGGGAGAGGCGGCGCAGGAGATGAGCTCATCTCCCAGCGTCGCCTCCACCCCTGCCCCTGCTGCTGCTGCGCCCCCCCGCTGCTATGGCAACCAACCCAGTATATTGCCGCGTCAGAAAGCCAGCAAAGGAGAGCAAATGCCGGATCCCACCCTGTAAGGACACGTTTCTCTTACCAGGTGGGATCCGACATTTGCGATCTGAAAGCGGTATTACTCTCCTTTTTCAGGCACCTCTGGAAAACGTCCCACTGATTAAAGCTCTAAACCCATAATATATATATTCCCCTGGGAGTCTGCTTTATTTCTGAGTTTTTTGCAGATATTTATCAAAGTTTGGAGAGATAAAGTGGAGAGAGATAAAGTATCAACCTATAAGTTTCTGTCATTTTGCAAACACAGGGGTCCGTCTATTCGGGAAGCAGTAAAAAGAGTGAAGAAGTCAGCTAGTGGAAAACTTGCGTATTGCAACCAATCAGCATTGAAGTAACTGCTGGTAATTCCATCTTCTACACTCCTGCAGAACATTGCACTCAAATAACTGCTGGTGAATATATACTTGTCTAGGTTTATTGTAAATGAGTGCTGCAGATTATCACTACTGATTGCACTGAAATAGTAAATAGCAAATTGGGTGTTAAGAATTATAGCATTGCTATAGGCATAAGGCATCTGGTTTTATATTAGATTGCTTATGCACATGATGGGTTGCTATTGATAAAATGGAATGTTATCTCCTGAGTATAGGCATGAGGGCATGACTGTGATAAATCTCAGTTGGTTGGTTTGTTTGGTTGTTTTCTTAAAACTGTTTTATTACTAGTCATTGCTGGGGGAGGGGTCATTGGAGTTTGGGTGTAATCAGTGTATTCACATGCTTGGTCCATTACTTAAAGAGCATCAGGACGGCTTAGGCCGTAGGCTTGTGGGCCATTACTTCAAAGGACATTATTTAAAGGATAACTACAAGTTTAAAAATAATTTCACGGTTACACCGACGTTAAACCGAAGAAAAACAGAAGGACAACAATCTATCCACAATCTGGACCACTAAAGGACAACTTACAAACAAATGTGAGTCCAGTTCCTCTACACCTCAAACTACTCCAGCCTGAGTAACCCATACTTATAACTTAAATCTGTGTTAGGAACGCTGCTAGACCTTTCCACTTCATCTGCAACTACTCAAATTTATGTCTATAGCTTACCAAAACCATCTGATTTCTCACCTGTACCAATGCTATCTGTCTTTTTACACTATGAAAAGACATCCCCAAACTGCTTACTGCAGCTCTCTCTTATGCAAACTCATGTATGTTTTTTTATTTAATGATTGGCTTGTAATTGGCATTGCATGTGTGGGGAAGTTGCACAGTGAAACATAGTTTATTATTGCATGCTCTCTGGTGTTTACCTCCTTTGATCATTTGCTCATTGTGGTCAGGTGTACTATATCTTTACATTTAGGGAGGTGTATTCATGGTGTAAAGGACACAGTGTGATTCCTGATTAGTAAAAAAAAAAAAAATAAAAAAAAAAAAATATATATATATATGTATATATATCAAACACTGAGCAACATCCCCAAACAGGTAATTTCAACTTTAAACTTGTCATTTATTTTGTACAGTCTGGACATGGCTACTAATAACAAATGCACAGACAAAAATCTTAAAGCTATGTGTGCAAATGCTAGGAGCTTAGGAGACAAAATTCCAGAGCTAATTGCGATAATGACAAGGGATAACCTGGATTTTGTGGCAATTACAGAGTCATGGTGCAATGAAAATCATGACTGGGACATAGCTATACCAGGATACAATTTATTTAGGAAGGATAGAATAGGAAGAATAGGAGGAGGGGTAGCAATGTATGTGGAAAAAAAAGCATAAATGCTACTTTAATACAAAATATTGAAGACAAAACTGAGGCCCTTTGGGTCACCATAGAAACCGGGGAGAAGGATGTTATTTGCATTGGGGTGATCTATAGACCACCAGGCCAGAGGCAGGATTTGGACAGGAACCTATTGTTGGACATCACTAAAATGGCTTTAAAGGGAGAAGTCATAATCATGGGAGACTTTAATTTACCTGATGTAAATTGGGAGGGGTCTTTTGCAAGTTCAGCTACAAGTGGCAAATTTCTACATTCCTTACAGGGAGCATCTCTCAAGCAATTGGTGACTGAGCCCACTCGCAAAGATTCAATATTAGATTTAATTCTTACAAATGGTGATAGGATATCTGACATATATGTGGGTGAGCACCTGGGATCCAGTGATCATCAAGCAGTATGGTTTAGTATAAAGACAGGATCCAACTCCTGTCACACAAAAACAAAGGTGTTGGATTTTAGAAATGCTGATTTTGCAAAAATGGGGAGATGTTTAAGTGAGTCATTGGCGGACTGGTGGAACTTGGATGGAGAGGTGGGAAAAACTGAAAAGTGCAATACTAAGTGCAACTGATCTTTGTATCAAAACGGTTAGGAAAAGCACCAGGAAAAGGAAGCCAGTGTGGTTCACTAAAGAAGTATCAACTAGTGTGAAAGCAAAAAATAAGACTTAAGACAGAGAGTGAGCATTTGGTGGAGGGTGACAAGGCAATAGCAGATCACCTAAATAATTATTTTTGCTTAATATTTACTACAGAAGAAGGGATGGGGCCACAGTTAAGTTGCAAGGACATTCATAAAAATAAGGTAGATGAAAGTACATTTACAGAGGAGAAGGTCCTAACAGAACTTTCACAACTAAAAGTGGATAAATCATTGGGACCAGATGGGATACACCCAAGGATACTCAAAGAGCTAAAAGATGTGCTGGTTACACCATTAACAGAATTATTTAACCAGTCACTAAATACAGGTGCTATTCCAGAGGACTGGAAAAGAGCAAATGTAGTTCCACTGCACAAAAGTGGAAGCAAGGAAGAAGCAAGTAACTACAGACCAGTAAGCCTTACATCAGTAGTGGGGAAAGTAATGGAAAAACTATTAAAAGAAAGAGTTGTGGAATATCTTAAATCAAACCACTTACAGGATCCAAAACAGCATGGATTTACTGGTGGTAGATCATGCCAAACAAATCTTATTGACTTTTTTGACTCTGTGACGAAAATAATAGACCAAGGGGGAGCTGTAGATGTAGCATACCTAGACTTTAGTAAGGCATTTGACACTGTCCCACATCGCAGACTGCTAAATAAACTTGAAAGCGTGGGGGGTGGATTATAAAACAGTTAAATGGATAAGAACCTGGTTGCAGGATAGGAAACAGACAGTTGTAGTTAATGGAGTGCAATCTATGGAGGGAAATGTTACCAGTGGAGTACCCCAGGGATCTGTACTTGGTCCAGTTCTCTTTAATATCTTTGTTGGTGACATTGCAGATGGTATTGAAGGGAAGGTATGCCTTTTTGCAGATGATACAAAGATATGCAACAGAGTAGACACACCGGGAGGGGTAAAACAAATGATTGATGACCTAGGTAGGCTTGAGAAATGGTCAAGAACGTGGCAACTACAGTTTAATGCTAAAAAATGCAAAATCATGCACTTAGGTCTCAAAAACCCAAAGGCTAAATATAGTATCAAGGGTACTATAATGGAAACTACTGAGGAGGAAAGGGATTTAGGAGTCACTATTTCAAGTGACTTGAAGGCAGGAAAGCAATGCAACAAAGCAATGAGAAAGGCAAGTCAGATGCTTGGTTGCTTAGGGAGAGGAATAAGTAGTAGGAAAAAAGAAGTGATAATGCCACTGTATAGGTCATTGGTGCGGCCCCATCTGGAATACTGTGTCCAGTTCTGGAGACCATATCTCCAAAAGGATATAAATACATTAGAGAGTGTACAAAGAAGGGCAACTAAAATGGTGCATGGCCTACATCACAAAACTTACCCGGAAAGGCTAAAAGATCTTAACATGTATAGTTTGGAGGAGAGAAGAGAAAGGGGAGACATGATAGAAACTTTCAAATATATCAAGGGTCTTAACAAAGTTCAGGAGGGAAACATTCTTCAAAGGAAGAGAAATATTAGAACTCGAGGACATACACTGAGACTGGAGGGGGGGAGGTTCAGGGGAAATTTAAGGAAAAATTACTTCACGGAAAGGGTAGAGGATAAGTGGAATAGTCTCCCATCAGAGGTGGTAGAGGCTAAGACTGTAGAGCAATTTAAACATGCTTGGGATAGGCATATGAATATCCTTACAAAGAATTAAGGTTCAAAAAGGGTTGAGATTACCTAAAGGATAAAAAAAAGGGGCAGACTAGATGGGCCAAGTGGTTCTTATCTGCCGTCAAATTCTATGTTTCAAATTCTATGTAACATTTATCAAGTGCATTCTGTAAACTTATATGTAGTAGCTGATTGGTTAACATGGGCAACTTCTCCATTCTTATCACTGATTCATGAATAGACCCTACAACCTGTAACATGGCAGTTAGGAGCTGAGTGGTTAGTGCTTTATATCTCTCCACTTTATCTCTCTCCAGGTTTGATATATCTCCCCCCGAATGTTTTGTTGCAGCACTGTTTGAATGGAAAGGTTATGTAATGGAGATGGCCATTTTGTGTTTTTGATATAACTATTCTTGAACACTGTGTACCGTTAGTTAATTCAACAGAAACGATTGGAAAAAATAGGCCTATTATTACTCCTTTAAACCATGCAGAATTTAAATAATCTAATCTACCTTTCTCTTACGTCCTAGAGGATGCTGGGGACTCCGTAAGGACCATGGGGTATAGACGGGCTCCGCAGGAGACATGGGCACTATAAAGAACTTTAGAATGGGTGTGCACTGGCTCCTCCCTCTATGCCCCTCCTCCAGACCTCAGTTAGATCCTGTGCCCAGAGGAGACTGGATGCACTACAGGGGAGCTCTACTGAGTTTCTCTGAAAAAATAATTTTGTTAGGTTTTTTATTTTCAGGGAGCACTGCTGGCAACAGGCTCCCTGCATCGTGGGACTGAGGAGAGAGAAGCAGACCTACTTAAATGATAGGCTCTGCTTCTTGGGCTACTGGACACCATTAGCTCCAGAGGGTCGGAATGCAGGTCTCACCCTCGCCGTTTGTCCCGGAGCCGCGCCGCCGTCCTCCTCACAGAGCCGGAAGATAGAAGCCAGGTGAGTATAAGAAGAAAGAAGACTTCAAAGGCGGCAGAAGACTTCAGATCTTCTCTGAGGTTGCTCCCACACACTGCAGGCACGGATGGGTGCAGGGCGCAGGGAGGGCGCCCTGGACAGCAATAAACCTCTAGGACTGGCTCATATAGGTATATAGGCTGCGGAGGCAGTATATATTATAATCTCCCGCCAGTATAAATAAATTTGAGCGGGACCGAAGCCCGCCGCTGAGGGGGCGGAGCTTGATCCCACAGCACTAACCAGCGCCATTTTCTCCACAGCACACTGCAGAAGCTAGCTCCCCGGACTCTCCCCTGCTGAACACGGTGACAGAGGGCAAAAAAGAGAGGGGGGGGGGCACTTGTAAGGCGCAGTGAGTGTATAGATATATCTATATAAATATATAAAAGCGCTATTTATCTGGGAATTTTGTTTCCAGTGTCATTGGCGCTGGGTGTGTGCTGGCATACTCTCTCTCTGTCTCTCCAAAGGGCCTTATTGGGGGAACTGTCTCCATATAAATACAATCCCTGCGTGTGGGGGGGGGTGTCAGTACGCGTGTGTCGGCATGTCTGAAGCGGAAGGCTCATCTAGGGAGAAGGTGGAGCAGATGATTGTGGTGTCTCCGTCGGCAACGCCGACACCTGATTGGTTGGACATGTGGAATGTTTTAAATGCAAATGTGACTTTGTTACATAAGAGATTAGACAAAGCAGAGTCCAGGGATAATACAGGGAGTCAATCAATGGCTTTGACGGTGTCACAGGGCCCTTCAGGGTCTCAAAATTTCCCCTATCCCAAATAGCAGACACTGATACCGACACGGATTCTGACTCCAGTGTCGACTACGATGATGCAGGGTTACACCCAAGGGTGGCCAAAAGTATTCATTATATGATTATTGCAATAAAAGATGTTTTGCATATCACAGATGACCCCTCTGTCCCTGACACGAGGGTACACATGTTTAAGGAAAAGAAACCTGAGGTGACATTTCCCCCATCTCATGAGCTGAACGCATTATTTGAAAAAGCTTGGGAAACTCCAGACAAAAAACAAAAGAATTCTTATGGCGTATCCTTTCCCTGCACAGGACAGGGTATGGTGGGAATCCTCGCCCAGGGTAGACAAGGCTTTGACGCGCTTATCCAAGAAGGTGGCGCTACCGTTTTCAGACACGGCAGCCCTCAAGGATCCTGCTGATCGCAGACAGGAAACAACTTTAAAATCAATTTATACACATACGGGTGCTTTGCTCAGACCGGCAATAGCATCAGCTTGGGTTTGTAGCGCGGTAGCAGCTTGGATAGATACCTTGTCAGCTGATATTGATACCCTAGATAGGGATACCATTTTGTTGACCTTAGGTCACATCAAAGACGCAGTCTTATATATGAGAGACGCTCACAGAGACGTCGGGCTACTAGGTTCAAGGGCCAACGCCATGGCGATCTCGGCTAGGCGAGCACTGTGGACCCGCCAATGGACGGGTGATGCCGACTCAAAGAGGCATATGGAAGTTTTACCTTACACGGGTGAGGTTTTATTTGGGGAAGGTCTCGCGGACCTAGTTTCCACAGCTACCGCGGGTAAATCTACTTTTTTGCCTTATGTTCCCCCACAGCAAAAGAAAACACCACAGTAACAGATGCAGTCCTTTCGGTCGCATAAGTACAGAAGAGGTCGCGGCTCTTCCTTCCTTGCCAGAGGTAAGGGTAGAGGGAAAAGAATGCCTGCTATGGCCAGTTGCCAAGAACAGAAGTCCTCCCCGGCTTCTACTAAATCCACCGCATGACGCTGGGGCTCCACTGAGGGAGTCCGCACCGCTGGGGGCGCGTCTTCGACTCTTCAGCCACGTCTGGGTTCAGTCGGACGTGGATCCTTGGGCGATGGAAATTGTATCCCAAGGCTACAAGCTGGAATTCGAAGACGTGCCTCCTCGCCGATTCTTCAAATTGGCTTTACCAGCTTCTCCCCCAGAGAAGGAGATAGTTTTAGCTGCAATTCAAAAGCTGTGTCAACAGCAAGCGATTATCAAGGTTCCCCTAATACATCAGGGAAAAGGGTACTATTCGACCCTATTTGTGGTCTCGAAACCGGATGGCTCGGTCAGACCCATTCTAAACTTAAAATCCCTGAACCTGTACTTAAAAAGGTTCAAGTTCAAGATGGAATCACTCAGGGCAGTTATCTCCAGCCTGGAAGGGGGGGGGAGTTTATGGTGTCACTAGACATAAAGGATGCAAACCTTCACGTCCCCATATATCCTCCTCATCAGGCATACCTGAGATTCGCTGTATAGGACTGTCATTACCAGTTTCAGACGTTGCCGTTTGGGCTTTCCACGGCCCCGAGGGTGTTCACCAAGGTAATGGCGGAAATGATGGTGCTCCTGCACAGGCAAGGAGTCACAATTATCCCATACTTGGACAATCTCCTGATAAAAGTGAGATCAAAGGAACAGTTGCAGAAAAACGTGTCGCTCTACCTGAGAGTGCTGCAGCAACATGGCTGGATTCTAAATCTACCAAAGTCACAGTTGGTTCCAACGACTCGGCTGTCTTTCTTAGGCATGATTCTGGACACAGAACAAAGGAGGGTTTTTCTCTTGATGGAAAAAGCCCAGGAACTCCAGCACATGGTCAAAGACCTGTTAAAACCGAAAAGAGTGTCAATACATCAATGCACTCGAGTACTGGGGAAAAATGGTGGCGACCTACGAGGCCATCCCCTTCGGCAGGTTTCATGCGAGGACTTTTCAGTGGGACCTTCTGGACAAGTGGTCCGGGTCCCACCTTCAAATACATCAGAAAATAACTCTGTCCCCCAGGGCCCGGGTGTCTCTCCTGTGGTGGCTGCAGAGTGCTCGCCTTCTAGAGGGTCGCAGGTTCGGCATTCAGGACTGGGTTCTGGTGACCACGGACGCGAGCCTCCGAGGATGGGGAGCAGTCACACAAGGAAGGAATTTTCAGGGACTGTGGTCAAGCCAGGAGGCTTGTCTACATATCAACATACTGGAATTGAGGGCCATATACAACGGCCTACGACAAGCGGAGAATCTTCTTCGCGACCTACCGGTTCTGATTCAATCAGACAACGTCACAGCCGTGGCTCATGTAAACCGCCAAGGCGGGACAAGGATCAGAGTGGCAATGGCGGAAGCCACCAGGATTCTGCGCTGGGCAGAAAATCACGTAAGCGCTCTGTCAGCGGTATTCATTCCGGGAGTCGACAACTGGGAAGCAGACTTCCTCAGCAGACACGATCTCCATCCAGGAGAGTGGGGACTTCATCAAGAAGTTTTTGCAGAGATAACAAGTCTTTGGGGACTTCCTCAAATAGACATGATGGCATCACGCCTCAACAAGAAGCTTTGGAGGTATTGTGCCAGGTCAAGGGACCCTCAGGCAGTAGCAGTGGACGCCCTGGTGACACCATGGGTGTTTCAGTCGGTCTATGTGTTCCCTCCTCTTCCTCTCATCTCAAAAATATTGAGAATCATAAGATGAAAAAGAGTGCAGACAATACTCATTGTTCTAGATTGGCCTCGAAGGACCTAGTATTCAGATCTTCAGGAACTGTTCATAGAAGATCCATGGCCTCTTCCTCTCAGGGAGGATCTGTTGCAGCAGGGGCCCCCTGCGTGTTCCAAGACTTACTGCGGTTACGTTTGACGGCATGGCGGTTGAATACCGAATCCTAGCTGGGAAGGGTATTCCGGAAGAAGTCATCCCTACTCTGATAAAGGCTAGGAAGGAGGTGACGGCAAAACATTATCACCGTATCTGGAGGAAGTATGTTTCTTGGTGTGAAGCCAAGAATGCTCCTATGGAAGATTTCCACTTGGGCCGGTTTCTCCTCTTTCTTCAGACAGGAGTGGATATGGGCCTAAAGTTAGGCTCCATTAAGGTACAGATTTCGGCCCTATCTATTTTCTTCCAGAAAGAATTGGCTTCTCTCCCAGAAGTCCAGACTTTTGTAAAGGGAGTGCTACACATCCAGCTCCCTTTTGTGCCCCCAGTGGCACCATGGGACCTTAACGTGGTGTTACAGTTCCTAAGATCTCACTGGTATGAGCCTCTTCAAACAGTTGAATAAATATTTCTCACTTGGAAGGTGGTCATGTTGTTGGCCTTGGCATCTGCAAGGCGGGTGTTCGAATTGACGGCCTTGTCTCATAACAACCCCTATCTCATTTTCCATGTGGATAGAGCAGAGTTGAGGACTCGTCCTCAATTTTTACCTAAGGTGGTGTCATCGTTTTATATAAACCAACCTATTGTGGTGCCTGTGGCTACGGGAGACTTGGAGGATTCCAAATCACTTGATGTAGTCAGGGCCTTAAAAATTTACGTAGTCAGGATGGCTCGGATTAGGAAAACAGAAGCTCTGTTTGTCCTGTATGCAGCCAACAAGGTTGGCGCTCCTGCTTCTAAGCAGACTATTGCTCGCTGGATCTGTAACACGATTCAGCAGGCTCATTCTACGGCTGGATTGCCGGTACCAAATTCGGTAAAGGCCCATTCCACTAGGAAGGTGGGCTCTTCTTGGGCGGCTGCCCAAGGCGTCTCGGCTTTACAGCTTTGCCGAGCGGCTACTTGGTCGGGTTCAAACACTTTTGCAAAATTCTACAAGTTTGATACCCTGGCTGATGAGGACCTCATGTTTGCTCAATCGGTGCTGCAGAGTCATCCACACTCTCCCGCCCGGTTTGGAGCTTTGGTATAATCCCCATGGTCCTTACGGAGTCCCCAGCATCCTTTAGGACGTAAGAGAAAATAAGATTTTAAACCTACCGGTAAATCTTTTTCTCCTAGTCCGTAGAGGATGCTGGGCGCCCGTCCCAGTGCGGACATATTTCTGTAAGACTTGTATATAGTTGTTGCTTACATAAGGGTTATGTTACAGTTAAGATCAGTCGTTAGCTGATACTGTTTTGTTCATACTGTTAACTGGTTGCGTATACTCCAGGTTATACGGTGTGGATGGTGTGGGCTGGTATGAATCTTGCCCTTAGATTAACAAAAATCCTTTCCTCGTACTGTCCGTCTCCTCTGGGCACAGTTTCTCTAACTGAGGTCTGGAGGAGGGGCATAGAGGGAGGAGCCAGTGCACACCCATTCTAAAGTTCTTTATAGTGCCCATGTCTCCTGTGGAGCATGTCTGTACCCCATGGTCCTTACGGAGTCCCCAGCATCCTCTACGGACTAGGAGAAAAAGATTTACCGGTAGGTTTAAAAATCTTATTTTTAGCACAAGATTCTCTCTTACCTGCTCAACTCAAAAGAATTATCTTAATGGTTAACAATGTAAAACGCCAAACTTCCAGCAGCTAGTTTGAGGCAACAACGGCCCTCATTCCGAGTTGTTCGCTCGCTAGCTGCTTATAGCAGCATTGCACACGCTAGGCCGCCGCCCTCTGGGAGTGTATCTTAGCTTAGCAGAATTGCGAACGAAACATTAGCAAAACTGCTACTAAATAATTCTTTGCAGTTTCTGAGCAGCTCCAGAACTACTCATAGATTGCGATCAGCTCAGTCAGTATAGTTCCTGGTTTGACGTCACAAACACACACCCTGCGCTCGAACAGCCACTCCCCCGTTTCTCCAGACACTCCTGCGTTTTTCCCTGACACGCCTGTGTTTTTTAGCACACTCCCGGAAAACGCTCAGTTGCCACCCAGAAACGCCCCTTTCCTGTCAATCATTCACCGATCAGCAGTGCGACTGAAAAGCGTCGTACGAACACCAGCAAATCTACTAAGTTTTGTGTTAAATAACTTAGCGCATGCGCGCTGCATACCATGCGCATGCGCAGTTAGCAACAAATCGCAGCATAGCGAAAATCTGCAACGAGCTAACAACTCGGAATGACCCCCAAACGTCTCTTGTTTTCATTAGCAATTAGGCACAGTGAGGGTAGTGTTTAAAAGCTGTCCATAGCTCGTGGGCTGCATATTCTGGTAACTAACAATGTACTTTAGAAAGAACATGCTGGAAACATTTATTGCAATATTTAAAGGCATGTGACTGAATGGCGGAAATTGTGATGTTTAAAGCTTATTCGTTGCTTTAACCGTTTAATTGCTGCTCTCACTGACAGGCCTAGGCCATTTTTGCTGCATCTCCATTTTTCTAGGTAAATATGCAGCAAGTGGTAGTGAATGCAAAACAGTGTAACATATGAAAATATACACAACAGGTGTATGGGTGCATAATATTGTAATGGGGATGGGTGTGGGACAGTCGTGCAATAGACAATATAAAATATATGGAAATCAGAAGAATCGGGGATCAGGGGGGCCCACAGTGCACCCTGCACCCATTTTATCAATACTTACCCTTCCCAGTCCTGAGTCAGCCGCAGCAGCACTGCAGAAACCACCAGGAAAAAGTTGAGGCAGCCATTTTAACAGCATGTTGCTCATGCGCAGTAGGAAAATCACTGGGAAAATGGCCACTGTGCCATTTTCCCAGAGACCTGCACATGCACACTAGATTCTGGGACAGTGCTAGGGTCTCTAGTGCCCAGAGTCTAATGCTGTGCCGGCTAAAGAGGAGGGTGCCCAGACGGAGACTGCACAGGGTCCTCCTCCTCTCTTGACACGTCCCAGGGACTATATACTAAGCCTTGGAGAGAGAAAAAGTGGACAGAGATAAAGTAACAGTCAACCAGCTCCTGTCATTTTTTTAAACACAGCCTGTAAGATAATAGTTGGGAGTAGATTGGCTGGTGCTTTATCTATGGCCGCTGCGGCTCCTGAGTCCCCCACCCTCCCCCTCCTTTCCCCGTAGCTGCGTACCTGCTTCTCTCCGGAGGCCCGCAGGACACAGCGGCAGACGGCATATAATGAGTCAGTGGGTCTCTTTACATGCCGCTGGCTTTGGGCCCCTTGACAGTGGTGAGCTCCGGTGCAAGGCACCTCTTGCACCGCTGGTAGTTCCACCACTGTCCCATATCCAAAGGAAAAAGATATAAGCTGGATCTCAAATCTGTGAATTGTATCATGCTTGGATACTGCAAAGAAAGTAAAGGATACACACTCTGGGACACCACTAATAAAAGTTAAGAGATATAATATTTCAAGAAACAACACCGCTTAAAAGAAAGCTGAAACAGGATTTGCAAAGCAGTTATGTAAATTTGGATATGCTAACAGCTGAAAGCGTGTATGGAGACTACCAGTGTGGATATCTACTCATATTAGTTCTGCGAGACAGAATAGTGAAAAACCTCCTAATAGATATTATGAAGAGTTTTGCAAATATCACATACCCCAAAATATCCAGGAAGCAAAGTCAAGTAACGATTGGATCGATTGGAAATCAGAAATAGACAAGGAGATGACATCGCTGAATTAACAAGACAAGTCACTGAAAAACAGTCAAAAACAAATGAACTTCTGTAAAATGTTGCATACAGATGGGAACCATTGCTTCATACAAAGGCCATCTCATTGCAAGGGGATATTGGTGGTCATCCCGAGTTGTTCGCTCGCTGTCGATTTTCGCAGTGCAGCGATCAAGTGAAAAAATTGAAAAAATGTGCATGCGCATGGTACGCAGCGTGCATGCGCTAAGTACTTTAACACAAAACTTTGTAGATTTGACCATGCTCGAGCGACATTTTTTCATCGCTCGAGTGATCGTAGTGTGATTCACAGGAAGTCGGTGTTTCTGGGCGGAAACTGGCCGTTTTCAGGGAGTGTGCTAAAAAATGCAGGCATGCCAGGTAAAAACGCAGGAGTGGCTGGAGAAACGGAGGAGTGGCTGGCCGAATGCAGGGCGTGTTTGTGACGTCAAACCAGGAACTAAACGGAATGAGGTGATCGCAGTCTAGGAGAAGGTCTGGAGCTACTCAGAAACTGCAGGGAATTATTTAGTAGCAGTTCTGCTAATCTTTCGTTCGCTATTCTGCTAAACTAAGATACACTCCCAGAGGGCGGCGGCCTAGCGTTTGCAATGCTGCTAAAAGCAGCTAGCAAGCGAACAACTCGGAATGAGGGCCATTATAGGCAGAAATCTGAGATTGACTATAATGAAATTTTCTAACATTAATCATTGACATATCTTGTACAATTTGCGGTTATACAGTACCAATTAGACTTTGACTCAGCTTTCTTAAATGGAGGAAATTTACATGGAATAGCCGGAACATTACTCTGAAAATATTTTTCAAGAGGGAAAACAGAGTGGTCATTGTTGGTACATTAACAACTTAACTGACGATTTTTTTCCCAGCCAAAACGCTCAAAAATTGTCATTGGTTGTATTACTCATAAAAGTTTAAAAGTATTTATAATATAATATGAAAAAATTTAATACATAACCCTCCCCCCCACTGACAATTGGTCTCAAATCCTATTAATAGTAGCCCCCACAGTCCATTAGTAGCAATAAAAAAAAAGGTTTATTAAACCCTCCCTTAAAAGCCCCTTTCCCCCGAAATACCTGTTGACCTAACTAAAATACTTTTATTAATGTCCCCCCTAGGCTTACACACCCATCCCCATGGGCTGATACACTGTCTTTCCCCATGCAGTGTGCAGTTGAGCGTGTGCAGGGAGGAGTGGTGATCAGTCCCCTCTGCTGCAGCTGATCTCTGCACATGCAGGGATCAGCTAAATTGTGCAGTGAGAGGAAAGAACGTTCACCTCTCCCACACTGTGCCTCTCCAGAGGATGCGCTCCATCTGGTCTCATCAGTGTGTGGGTCGGGAGCCTGTAACGGCTCACCTTGTTAATAGCATAGGACGATTTTGGGGGACACTGTGCGGGGGCCCTTTATGCATGTTGCCTTTCCTGCAATTCAGCCCTGCCCTACCTCTACCCCTAACCCAACCCTCCTGTAGCCTACCCCTAACCATCCCCTCCTGTAGCCTAATCCTAAACCCCCCCTGCTGCCTAACCTTAACTGCTCCCCCCTACACACACCCTAAACCTAACCCTCCTTCTAGTGCCTAACCCTAATACTCACCTTGGGCATCCATCAGCATTGTGAGCAATGGGATTCTGGGATGTGGCTCATTGGGTCAACCCCAAAAAGGTCAACCCTAAAGGCCAACAGGAAAAAGGATGACATGGACAATAGGTTGACATAAAAAAGGTTGACACAGAAAAACGTTGACATGTGTTTTGTAAGTTTTTGGGTGTCATTTGTAAAATGACGACAACCCCAATTAGTCCACCGCGTTCGCTCACCATACTTTGGGCAAGGTGCCTCGCTCCGCTACCGCTGCACTCGGCACAGGTTACTATTCCCAATCATAGTCCACGTGGATGGTAAAGTATGAAAAAGTACAAATTACATTTTTTTTAAAAAACCCATGTCAACCTTTTTCTGTGTCGACCATTGCCATGTCAACCTTTTGTCAATGTCGACCTTTAAACCATGTTGACATAATGCATGTTGACCAATAGTGGTCGATCTACTGACTATGTCGGCCTAAAAACCGCATTCCGGTATTCTGACCCCCCGTTTGGTGATTGTCTGGTTATAATAGCTTCAAGATCTAATTCTTGTTACTAAAAGTGTTGTATTATGTTTTCTCTATTTTAGGTAGTGCATAGTCAAAGCTGCTGGAAAACATGGCACTCAGTGCTGCGTTTAAAGCCATCACTAAAACCCCGGGGCTTCTTATTTGGAGAATTGAGGTACGGTAGGTGTGAACATTTTCATCAGAAACTGTTCGGAGACATTTCTTTTTTTGTCCAATTTATGGAAGACTGACACGTTACCATTACAGACAATTTTACTAAAGTACAGTGCTGCTTTCAAAGTTGATAAACAAAGGATACATATGCCGTTAAGAAACAGATTATTGAGTCCTAGATTATGTGCTTTTCGGTAAAAAACAAATAAAGGTACTATAAATGACCAGTGCTAAAATCTGCTATAAGGGGAAAGCCAATAGAAAGGTTGGCGTTGGCCAAAATGACCTTAAAAAAACCTTTGCAATATTGAGATGCCTATAAATGATTTTAAAAAATACATCATTATTGTGTTGTTGTTATTATTATGTAGTTTATTGTGCCACTGTTCTTTGAAGTTTTGTATTCTATGAATACATACATACATACATACATACATAAGGTTGAGGCATTAAGATAGTGGAGCTGAGAATCCTGCTCTTCAAATCTAGGGATGTGGTAGTAATAATAAAACAGTTTTTATACTATTCTGAGGGTCACATAAAGTATAATTTATGAGGCACATGGAACTATAATATATTTGCAACTTTTAAAGTTTTTCTGTATCTAGTTTGTATATCAATCCATAAAATTTAATAAAGGAAAAAAAGCTTAGTTTAAGAAAAAAATGATCATCAGTATGCGAGGGTCTGCATGTACAGAGAGATTTTCAGTGGTCTGTTTTGTGCTTTATGTGCAATGTCACAATAGCTAGTTAGAACGTGGCACTTAGCCTTGCTCGCTAATACAATTAGATACAAGATAACAATTACATTAATATAAATTCAATTATCTTATTTCTGACATCATACACTACACCAGAGGTACTCAAACATGGTCCTCAGGCACTCCAACAGTCCAGGTTTTAGGTATATTGATGGCTCAGCATAGATGGGTAAATCAAATTGACTGGGGTGCCAATTAAGTCACCTGGGTCCAAGCATGGATAAACTTAAACATGGACCGTTGGGGTGCCTTGAGGACCGCGTTTAAGAACCTCTGCACTACACAGAAAGCCGTTCTTTAGTGGGTTTCAGGTTATTAATGATCACCGTTCTACACCATACCAGGTCAGTGCTTTCATCCCCTCAGCCTAGAGGCCTCTTCCCCCATCTTTCTACCCCCCCCCCCAACCCAGTGTCTCCCCCTTCTCAGTGATCCCCCCTCCCATCTCAGTGTATCCACCTTCCCTCTCTAACCACCCCACTGACCTATCTTACAGCCCATACCCCCCAGCCCCCACACACCTATAGCCCCAAGCCAACCCAGTCACTCCCCATTCAGTCCTATGTCCCCCATTCTCAAGCCTAGCATTCCCCATGTCACCCCTATATCACCCCCCAACTCAGTGACATGCCGTCCCCCTCAGTGAGGCAGCTTTGACCGCTGCCTCCCATGGCCCTTTTTCATTGCATTATCATAGTCTATGGCACAGCCCTGCTCCCACTCCAGCCAGGCAGTTTCTGACTATTTTCTGCCTTACCTCTCATCTCTCCCAGTATTGCAGCTGAACACCGCAAATACAGCGGGATTTGACTATAAAAATGATTCGAATAATCTTTTTTTTTCTTTCAAATCTGTTTATTATGTTTTTTTTCCAACCAAAGAAAAAATGCATATCGAGCAAGTGTAAAATACGAGAAAGAGAATGAGAAATGTAGATTTCACAATTCAATTAAAGTGGATTCAAACACAAACCAGTCGTAGTGTCATCAATTAGAACAAGTCAAAATGGGTACGTATAACAAATAATAATAATAATGAGTCCATAAGGATCAAGCAGTGGGATTACGTTGGTCACAGTCCAGTGTAATTTACGATCCATTTGGTATTGGAGAAAAGTATGGAACGCTTCACGAATTTGCGTGTCATCCTTGCGCAGAGGCCATGCTAATCTTCTCTGTATCGTTCCG
Source organism: Pseudophryne corroboree (assembly GCF_028390025.1). Classification (NCBI taxonomy): domain Eukaryota; kingdom Metazoa; phylum Chordata; class Amphibia; order Anura; family Myobatrachidae; genus Pseudophryne; species Pseudophryne corroboree. The sequence continues at coordinate 213,622,396 of NC_086445.1, forward strand.
ATTTTAGTATATGTGCTGCCAAAGCAAGCACTAGAATAATCATTTTTATAGTTAAAACTCTTGAAGTATGATAGGGGAGGCACTGCTTCCCCTGCCTACCCAGACTGCATGTCACTGGAATGTAGGTACTGGATAGTGGTGCAGAAACACTGGAATTGTTGTGGATTGCAGGTAATCACAGGTTATTACAGTCTCTCCCAGTAAAAGATAGGCAAAAAAAAAAAGTCATAGGGTTCCCCTATTTTCCTATGACCAGCACCAGCTGAACCAGCCTGACGTGGGGTCCGTATACTGTAACAGCAACCAGCCCCAAACTCCCGAAGATCAACTAGCCCCAGGCTGAAAGCCCAGAGATATTCCACGCATCCCTGGTGGTGGTGGGTTCGGGGTTAATGGTTAAAAAACAGATAATATTGCATGCCTGGACATTAAAGGCCAGCTGGCATCTGTAGTCTGACCTAAAACATTAAAATAACCACAGCACACACTAACCCTCATTCAGGTTGGATCGCTTATGCGATCCAACGCACAGTTTCCCAATAACTGCACATGTACAGAACGGGTACTCAGTAATGTGATCACTCCTACCTGACTGACTGGCAGAGGTATTCGCGAGGAGTGACGTGGGTAGCTGGCGTTGACAGAAATGGGGTGTGACGCCCCCATTTTTTCTGGGAGTAGTGAAGCCAAGGACAGCGTTGCAAGACACAGTTCCTTGGCCTCGCAAGCTGCCCTGTGCCAGGTAGTCTGAGTAAGCTCAGGCTTACTCAGCCTGCCGTCGCAGATGAACATTGCGACCATCGCAGTATTGCTATCGCAAATACAGGAAGACGTGCTATGCACCTCCTCCTGCATTTGCTTTGCTAAGGATTGCATTTGCAGCAACTTTGCAAATGCAATCCTTACTGAATTAGGCCCGCAAAATGGCTGTGAACGGAAAATGTTTTTAATTATAAAAAATAAAATAAAAAACTCATTACATACTTACAAACACTCGGATGCCTCCTCTTCACTGCAAGTATTCATCCAATGGTTTTGGCAAAAAATATATATATATAAATGTAACTATTATATTTTAAACCTAATGAAGCCTGCAAAGATAATACTGATCTGTGTAGTGCGTCTGTCTGGGGGTGTTTGCAGGGTATGCAGTCAATATACCGGCTATTCAGATCCCGGTGTTCAATAGACTGACGCCGGAATCCCGACAGCTGGTGAATTACTGATGTCCGGAATCCCGACACACGCTGGGTATTCACACTCGTCTGCTGGGATATCATATGTATTCTGTTTCCAGTGGTTTGTTTTTTTTTGTTTGCTATCGGTTTTAACCCAAAGACCCTAACCAACTGACTGAATGCCAGGAAAACCTGACTGACATTGCCGTCGGTTTTCAAATGGCATGGAAAACCAATGGATAGTAAGCAGACTTTTTTAGACATAAACATGGTGATTATTTTCATTGGTGTCTGATGGTTTTAGAAAAGACCCAAAACCAACAGTTAGTAAATTTAGCCCTAAATCTCTCCGTACATTTAAAATCTACCCCACCTGCAGTGCAACACGGTTATGCCAATATGCACAGATATTTGCTCTTCTTTTCTTTACTCCCACCTCAGAATCAGGCCCCACCCACACTGAATGACGGCCAGTAGCACGGAGGGGGTGTAGTATGGTATGCCGACGACCAGGCTCCCAGCAGCCAGCATACCTGCTCCGGAATACCTGCTACTATAGTAGGAAAATGGCTAAATATAGGGATGCAGCGTCAGAGGTTGTATGCACAGCCTAGGACATATATATATATATATATATACACAGAGAAAATATATACAGCGCCATTTGTGGGATGGACTCCAAACAATAAAATATGTAAAATTACTAGAAAGATACCATTAAAAACACACACACAACCTTGTTATAGGTGTCTGCCACCCCCTAAGAATGCAATACTGGTATAGTAATGCTATAAAGTATGGAAAAAAGTGGGGGATAGGGGTACCGGCGACCTGTGTTGTTTAAAAAGTACGTACTAAAAACTGCAAATTTATGAGCCAAAAAATATATATATAAATGTATATATATTTTTTGGCTCATAAATTTGCAGTTTTTAGTACGTACTTTTTAAACAACACAGGTCGCCGGTACCCCTATCCCCCACTTTTTTCCATATATATTTACACATCTTTAAATGTTATTTGTATCTCTCTTTTATAGCAAAGACAACGTAAATGTTAGGTTTAGTGGTCCCTCCACTGTCCCTCTTCATGGCCGTAACTAGGGGTGGGTGGGGTGGAGGCGCTAGGGGGGCACATGCCCCGGGCGCCGGATTTGAGGGTATGCAAGCTGTCCCCCTCCCCACCCCCAACACTGCCACATCCTCTCCTCTCTCGGTCACCGGCATAGCAGTTATCTCCATGTGCCTCGCTCCCAGCGTCGCTGCTGCAGCCTGTGTGGGTGTTGGCGCTCAGTCCCTCCCGGGCTGGTGAAGCCTTGGGAAAGTTTTGCAGTGTCTCAGCCAGTCAGTGAGCTGGGACTTCTATACTGGGCTGTGCATGGCCCTTCCCCCCCCCACTGCTCTCCTTCGATCACATACCAGAACAGGAGCTGTAAGTGTACACAGAGACACAAACACTGGAGGCAGCAAGTGCTGAGTTCTAGCACTGACCCCACACCCTGCTCCTCTGAGGATCATCAGAGCAGCAGCCCACTGCCCTCACACACCGGCCACCTCTGTGCATGGGAGATCCCAGCCACTGCAGTGAGTGAGAGCATCTATAGTGAGCCCATCCATAGGGATTGCATTTATAGGAAATATATATATCGTAAGTAAATCTAGAAGAAATACATCTTTGCAGAGTACCTTTAAAGAGTGCATCTACTGGGAGCATATATAGAGGGGAAAGCATCTATAGGGGGTACAACTATATGGAGCAAATCTATATGAAATATGTCCCTATATGGAATATGTCCCAGAGTAAATAGATGTGTGTTTGCCACATTACTGCCTTGCCCTCGGTGAAAAGAATCCCAGTTTCGGCCCTGCCCCCTTTGACTACCAGAAAGGTTAAGGGGTATGTCTAAAGAATAGGATCTCAAATTTAATGTCAGTTGTATTGACCAGCAATATTCACATTGATGCAACACTACTTGTTAACTAAGTAGGCTTTATCATCATGAAAGCAACGTAGGATTATGCGTAGGGCAGTTCGGTATTGACAATGGAATATGGCTTTGTTGATTGTCAGCTATAAATGTGGCACTGGTCACCCACTGTGTCAATATTTATTGTGACTGGTTCTGATGACTGCTTTTACCTAATGTTTCCCGCTCACACTGAACCTGATGCTGAGGCGCATGCAAAAGTGCTCTCAACAGGTTGTCCCTCTGCGAGGTTATGCAAATGAACTACGGAATCCTTCCCTTGTGTACATCCATGCGGCCAAATGTGCCAGGATAGTGCAGACAGTAATTACCCTGTAGCAAAGCGACCCAAAAGTAAATATAAAGTATTATTATTATAATTTTTTATTATTACAATTTTTTTAATGACAGCCCTTAAAAATATATGTGCAGGCTTCATCTTCCCTAAATAGTATAAATCGTTCTTTATTTCTGTAAAATAAGTGTTCAGTGCTGTGTTCTAAACCACTGCTCTAGCGGTTTTACTGCTTTTGTATAAATGGGTGTTTTTTAAGTTTTGACATTGACACAGTCATCATCATCATCATCATCATCATCAGTAAGCAGCTTATAGCAGGATTGTATCATCTGCAAGTCAGAAAGTCAGACATCTATTATTATTGTTACAATTCACAACTATACCGCCAAACCTTACTGTACTCTGACTGTGTCTGCACACCCACTGCCCATGTCCGCACACCTATTCCAGCCACAGTCCTGGCTTGTCAGATGACACATGGGCGTAAATCCAAAATGCATTTTAAAAAACCTGTGCCCGTACCTAAATAAAAATGCAAGTTATTAAATAAGGCCCATGTTGACCACAATCTGTGCTTATCAATTCATTGTGAGCTTGTATTCCATCCTATAGAAAATGGACCTGGTGCTGGTGCCACAGAAAGCTCATGGGAACTTCTATGAAGGGGATTGCTACCTGCTGCTCTCCGTAAGTGCCTCAGTAATAAGGACAATCTGTCTATAAAACTTGGCCTTTGGTTGTGCTTATAGCAGAAATGCATTAAACAGGATTCTGAAAGGCAATGGAAAGTAAAAGCGATATAATCTATATAAACATAGCAAATGAATAGGATGTCAATATGAACAACAGGCGAGTCTCAAGGTAAGCAAATAGAAAATGCTGCCAGCAAGGCTCTTACCCAGGGCACGGCATCCCATACAAGGCGAGGAGGAAACTTAATCCTGCATGCTGTTTGTATTCTGCTTATTCAGCATTAATGATGATGAATAATAAGTCCTGCAATGTAAAACTTACAAGTTCAAATTTATTTTTGTCCTTTAACTCTCAGACGAGAAAATCAGGCAATTCCTTGTTTTATGACATCCACTACTGGATTGGAAAAGACTCCTCCCAGGATGAGCAGGGCTCAGCAGCAATCTATACCATCCAGTTGGATGATTTTCTAGGCGGCAGCCCAATACAGCATCGGGAGGTCCAAGGGCACGAGTCAGAGTCCTTCAAGGGGTACTTCAAGCAAGGAATCATGTGAGTATTGCCAGGACTGACCTCAACCTTTCAGACCCAATGGTGGTAGAGCCTTGTGCAAGTGGGCAGCCTGCACATCTCACTCAGACGGTCAGCCAGGATCTGTGCTGCAGTGCCGGCCAGAGCGTCTATCAGATGATCCAGACAGGCACCCTGCATTCACTGCAGCGCCCGGAGCGTCCTGAGGACGCAATGTCTCCCAAGCCGCAGCAGCTTAGGGGACATTGCACAAGAAGTAGAAAGGATCGAGCATATGCGCAGTCCACTCACCATCGTGTTTGTATACAAATCTGAATCAAGCCCTAAGTGCTTCATATGCATTTCTATATATGGTGCAGCTAAAAAAACTTGCACAAGACAAATGTTCTCCGAGAGAGGCCAAGATTTCTTGTTTGTTAGAAATCTCAGGGTAAATTTACTGTCGGTCATGGTTCCCACATTCCTGCACTCTCAGACAGACAATCAGCGCTTTCCCAGGGCTGGTTGTCCTTGGGGAGGGGTGACCCCATTTTTTCTTATTTGTTTTTCTTTCTTTCTTTACACACATATATATATATATATATATATATATATATATATATATATATATATAATTTTTTTATATTTTAATGTGTGGGGGGGGGGGGTTGTCTCTACTTTTCTAGGGATTCAAGCCATTGAATGATCAGTGTAGAGCTGGTGGACGGTATAGCAGGGCGGCCCCACACTGTGTGTATTTTTATTTACTTTCTCTGGGTTTTTTTTTTTACCATTGAATTAATGTAATAGTGATCTGTGCAGTGCTTCACTCAAACTCGTGTGCAGTGCTTCACCTAAACTAGTGTAGATCTATTGTTTGGGTGGGTTTTCTGTTGTTTCACGGTCAGTTTTGAAGCTGACCATTAGTGAATCTATAGCTCCTATACTTCTCTACTTTAAAAAAAAATTTTCTAGTAGGTGTGATGTTCTAAATAGTTCTGAAGTCAGGTTTTAGCTTTTTTTGCCATCAGTTTTGACTTCACTAAATACTCGGTCTGCTAAACTGATGGTAAAATTACCAAAATCCCAAACTCGGCCTTTAGTAAATTTACTCCCTGGAGTGGACATATACATTTATCTTCAACATAGAAAAGATACTGAAATCTATAGGAACTTATTAGTTTGAAATCACTGCTAAATCTATTTCTTACTCTGTTCCTAAAGTGCTCTTTTGACTTTCCAGTATTTGCCTAGTCACTTTACTCCCATGATTGCCTACATGTCTACTTGTGTCATCTATTCTAGTGTGTCCCTTTGTCATATTCTTTATCTGTGTCCCTTTTTATGTGTATCATGCATATTTGTCCCTCTGACCTTTATTGTTTTTGTTCTATGCATTATTTTCCCATCTTCATGTCTCACTTGCTTTCCTGGGCCTTGTGTTTGTTTCCTATGATACAGTGTGTTTCCTGTACTCATTCGTGTGTCCTTTGCCTTTTCTGTGTCTTCCATATCTCTCTATATGTGCGTTGTCATAGTGGGACATACAACCCAACTATCCGTATTTCATCAGGGCAGTTTCTGTTCAAGTGATATGTCATCCGGTTGTTACAATCTGTAATAAGAACAGCTTAGTAGATCATGGTCAGGTTAGTTATGTGAGCTCCAGTCAGGCTCCTGGTAACCAGTCAGCTGTGCAGACTAGGTCTCATTGTACTGGACTTCATTCTGACTCCTGAGCTGCTGCAGCTGGAGTTAAGGGGGGTACTCACGGAGCGATAATCTAAGCAATCTGACTAGATTTTAAGCATGATCGCTCCGTGTGTACCCCCCACAGCGATAGCGATGCGCAGCAGGCCAATCTAGCAGGTCGCTCATTTCACCCGTTGTGCTGAGCGGCGGGAGAGAGGTGTGCTGAGCGGTTCGCTCAGCACACATCTCTCCCGCATCTGCCCGTGAATACGGGCCTTTAGAATATTGCATGGTTCTCTGATGGCTACTGATTGGATAATTCAGCCTTTTAGGGAGTCTCCTTGGACACTCTATTGTGGGTTGTAATCAGTCTGATGCTGTCTTATCCTGATGCATACATGGATTCCTGCTCTGAGCTACTCAAAGTTCATCTGCTTGTATCAATTGGAAAGCCTGTAACCTGCTTATATTGCTCTATGGTGAAGCTAACCTGGACTCTGTGAAAGATTTACTAAGTATCTTGCTATACGGCTAATGATTTGTACCTATTGAAAAAAACTATGTGGCATTTCATATTAGTGCAATTAATCTTGTAAATTCTGAATTCTCTACTCAATAGCTTGCTGCTGTGCAAATTACTTGTGCTGTTCATGAAATCCAGTAGCTGTGTAATATAATTGTGATATTGGAAAGAAGTATGCAGTAGTTCTCTACAAGGCATTTACTTATGAAAGCAGAAATTATGTTACTTCTTATCAATTCTCTTTTGTGGAAAACAGTTTTTATTTGAGAAAATTGTCCAATAAAACATTTATTGAATAAACTTGTGCTATTTGAAAGAACTGTGCAACATTTCTATACAAGGCATTTACCTGCATGCAAAAAAATCTATTACTTCTCATCAATTATCTAATATGGAAAAGACTTGTATTATTTGAGAGAATTATCCAGTCACACATTTATTAGTGCTACTTGGAAAAGAGCATACTCTTCAGTGATGATTGCCTGTGCTATACTGAAGATCTGCCAAAATATTTCTGTAAATCGTTTTAGTAGTTTCTGAGGTGCCCTGTTTCCTTTAAATATATGTGTCCATGATCTTGAGCTTACACTACTAAGAGTTGAAGTCCTGGCGGCCACCAGGTACCAATGAACGATTGTAGCGCCAGGAAATTGGGCTGTTATAGGAAAAGCATTCGGGAAGTAGGTTCTGTAGGCTCAAGGTCATGGTAGGTACTCATAACCACAGGGAGTCACCACGATTGTCCCGACTTGCTGGACATTAAGAGATATGGCCTCACTCAATGAGGTGCACAGGTGCTTCACGTGCCAGAGGCAGTTGTCTCTGGTGTATGTGGTAATAAAAAAAATGGCTTTAGGGAAAGATATGGCTGCTGGGCACAACTTAGTGCTTCAGAGGTGCTGGACATATCAATGGTATATGACCAACTGTGGACGGTATCAGTTCCTGAGAATGCTGTCATGCTGCCGCCACAGGCCAAGTCCATACATTACATTTTTCTGTCAGATTTGTTTGGGTGGTGGGTTGGGGGTACAGGGTGGAAATATTCTGTATACGGTATATTTTTTACAAATAACTCTCATACTCTGTAGACAACAGTAATGTAGTGAAGCGCATAATTAATACAAAAGTCAACAATGAACTGCGGTAACAAGTTACGGACATAATGTGCCCACGTTAGGAAAAAATATATGAGCCATATACACATATAGTTGTTGTAAATTGTTTCCTACCGTGGAAAGAAATATCATTCAGTCTTGCCCCAGTGTTAGCTTTCATTACCTCTTTTCTAGTTACAAGAAGGGGGGAGTTGCATCTGGCATGAGACATGTGGACACCAACACATATGATGTGAAGAGACTACTACATGTCAAGGGAAAAAGGAATGTCACAGCCACTGAGGTAATTCCTAGCACCTACAAATGGCTCCAATGACAAATCAGCTGCACAGCCTCAGGTTCCAGCACTTCCGTTACTAGAATACTAAGGAAGCTGAGGGCCATCTAAGACAGATATAATATGTAACTTAACTGAGACTCCCATGGTGGGCTTTAATCAAGTGCGCACATCATACTTGCACAACAGTACATTTAAATGCAGCACTGATGTTGTTGGATGCCATTGGCACATAGATGGTGAACCTGGGCCACTTTACTTTGAACAAATGGATCTGCAATAAGTAAGTTCTCATAACGAAATAAAGTTCCACACAAGCACAAGGTCAAATGAACTAAAGTCCTTCAGGATTGTCACATGGATAACCTAGTTTCTGTAGTGCTTCCTGTAATAGTGCTATACAAAGACAAAATAAGTAGTGCTCTAGTCACCCCAAACAAAAGCAAAACAATTTTAGGGACTCTTTAGCATACAGACAAACAACAGCAAGTCAGAGTTTGGATAGCTGGCAATGGTGCAGGGTTGTCCGAATGCATAACCAGACAGACAAACAACCAGACCAATAAATCGACCTTTTAGTAAATATATCCCTACATGTATCCTTTGGACGTATACATTTTGACTGCATATTTATCTTCATCAGCGATCGCTGATATGTTTATGTGCAGCACTAATTATTAGCTAACTATTAAGGAGGCTCTAATTGTCAGCAATATTTTTGAAAGCATGGAGAGAGATCAAGTGAAGAGAGAGATAGGGGGGTCTATTCATAAAGCAGCGAAACCCCTGTTTTGCGGAAAAGTTTCTGACTTCTCCCGCAGGACCCCTACTCCCTGCCTTCTTCCTGCACTCTCCACCCCCTTCTCTGACTTTGGCCAATCAGAGGTGCCCAAGGAGAAGGAGGCAGAGAACAAGTTCTGCCTGCCCCTCCCCCTACGCCCTGTGAGATCGGGACACGGTTGGTTTTAAATTGGAGTGGGAGAAGGGACCTTCTGATGTCACTAGGGGAGGAGATACGTCACCAGGGGGAGGAGCTACGGCTTCGTTCGCTACCTGATTACTAAAGGTAATAGTTTGTGGCGTGGATACTGGATAGTAGAGGAACTATCCCGCTGGCCTAGCTCCTCCCCCTTGTGTCGTGGCTCCTCCCCCTGGTGTAAAAGGTCCCTTAGGCCACTTGAATCTAGCATCAACCATCGTGACACTGATGGTGGCCCTGGCATGTGCGTGCACGTTAATTCTTAACTGATCTCTCTACAACCAAAATGGTGAATGTATCTATTGCAGCTTTCACATCGCAAAACCTGTTTTTGAAACGGTTCTTTAAACGGTTCTTAAAACGGGTCTGAGCAGTTAAACCCCCTTCACATTGCATGATGTAACCAGTATATTACCATTTCATTACCGTTTTGGTACCTTTCACACTGAACCCGTTTCACCCATACAAAACAGTGGTTGTCATTTTAAATGTTTATTTCCTGCTTCTGCCTGGTGAGATCACACATGGAGACAGCCTATCACATTCTGGGGCTTGCAAATACCGTTTCAGACCCTTTCACACTGCACAATTAAACGGGTCTGAAACGGGTAGGACCCTGCTTTTTTACAGTTTCAAAATACCGGTATTTTGTAAACGGTAAATTGAAGGTGACCCTTTCACATCGCAGCTCGAACCGTTTAGGAAGCCAGTAAAAACGGCAAATTACCGGGTACAAGCTGCAGTGTGAAAGGGGTATAATATTTTGCCTAATCTGCTTTATCTCTCTGCATATTGTCTACAGCTGTCCATCATCCATATCATTGCATCTGCTGTACTTACAGGTGGAGTTAAGCTGGAGCAGTTTTAACCTAGGTGATGTGTTTCTACTGGACCTCGGCAGAATTATCATTCAGTGGAACGGACCTGACAGCAACAAAGCAGAGAGAATGAAGGTATAAACATTGCTGCTGAAATTGGCCCTATTTCATCTGATCAGCTTCGTCAGGCTGAACCTCTGTCTTCATGTACAGTGTGGATTATGTGATAAAACTGCCTCTCTGTGGTACCATTAGGGTAGCAACAATGCTAATCTAGAAACCTAATTCTGCAATCATCTTTACTTATAAATTATAATAACTAACTATACAGCTAAATATGCTTTATATATGCTAAACTATACTGCTATCCACTGTATAATAGCCAACTAGTGTATAGCAATATCTTTCTATACACTAAACTAATCTGCCTAACGTGCTAAATGACATCACCACCTTAATCTGCAGTTATAGCTAACCAACCCAATGAGCTCAACTAAACCACCATTTTCAGCTGTACATAAGTAACCACCCTAATCAGCTACACTAACCTTCATCTGTATCTACTTTAGTACTACAGGTTGAGTATCCCATATCCAAATATTCCGAAATACAGAATTTTTTGAGTGAGAGTGAGATAGTGAAACCTTTGTTTTCTGATGGCTCAATGTATACAAACTTTGTTTAATACACAAAGTTATTAAAAATATTGGCTAAAATGACCTTCAGGCTGTGTGTATAAGGTGTATATGAATCATAAATGCATTCTGTGCTTAGACTTAGGTCCCATCGCCACGATACTGTATCTCATTATGGAATGCAATTATTCCAAAACACGGAAAAATCCAATATCCAAAATACTTCTGGTCCCAAGCATTTTGGATATGGGATACTCTACCTGTACTAGTACTACTGTTATTATAACCAACCTTTCTCATACGTCCCAGAGGATGCTGGGGACACTTCAAGAACCATGGGGTATAGACGGGATCCGCAGGAGACATGGGCACTTTAAGACTTTGAAGGGGTGTGAACTGGCTCCTCCCTCTATGCCCCTCCTCCAGACTCCAGTTTTAGAATTGTGCCCAGGGAGCCTGTTCACACACAGGGGAGCTCTACTGAGTTTCTCTGAAAAGACTTTGTTAGGTTTACTTTTTTATTTTCAGGGAGACTGCTGGCAACAGTCTCCCTGCATCGTGGGACTTAGGGGAGAGAAGTCAGACCTACTTCTAATGAGTTTAAAGGCTCTGCTTCTTGGCTACAGGACACCATTAGCTCCTGAGGGTTTGGAACACTAGGTACGCCTAGGGGTTCACTCCCAGAGCCCACCGTCACCCCCCTTGCAGAGCCAGAAGTCAGAAGACAGGTGAGTAGAAGAAGATAGAAGACTTCAGTGACGGCTTTCTGAGGTACCGCACAGCGATCGCGCTGAGCGCCATGCTCCCACACACACAGAGGCACTATAGGGTGCAGGGCGCGCAGGGGGGGGGGGGCGCCCTGGGCAGCATAAAATCCTTATTTTCAGGCTGGCAAAAGTGGTATATAGTGCCTGGGCACAAAATCCGAACCCCCGCCAGTATATTATATTAAGAAAATAGCGGGGCTGAAGTGCGCCATTAGGGGGGGCGGGGCTTAGCCCTCACAGCTCTCATCAGCTGGGATTGAGCGCTGGGTTGTGAGCCGACAAACTCCCTCTGTGTTTCTCTGACAGGCTTTACTGTGGGTCTGTCCCCTATTTGCCCAGTGTGTCTGTGGGTGTCGGTACACGTGTGTCGGCATGTCTGAGGCTGAGTGCTCTTCCCAGGAGGAGACTGTGGTAGGGACAGAAATGGCTGTGGGAGTGACCCTGTCGGCACCGCCGACTCCTGATTGGGCAAATGTGTTAAATGCCTTGAATGCTAGTGTGGCTCTTATTAATAAGAGATTGGATAAGTCTGAATCTCAGAACTAGGCATGGAAGAAATCTGTGAAGGATGTGTTATCACAGGTCCAGACCCCCTTGGGGTCACATAAACGTTCATTTGCTCAGTTGGCAGACACAGTGTCGACTATAGTGATGCCAGATTAGACCCAAAATTGGCAAAGAACATTCAGTACATGATTGTGGCAATAAAAGACGTGTTACATATCACTGAGGACCCTGCTGTTCCTGATACAAGGGTCTGTATGTTTAAGGGAAAGAAACCTGAGGTAACGTTTACTCCCTCTCATGAACTGAATACCTTTTTTGAAAAAATGTGGGAAATCCTGACAAAAAATTTCTGATTCCCAAAAGGATTCAGATGGTGTATCCGTTCCCCTCGGGGATAGATATAAGTGGGAATCATCCCCCATTGTGGACAAGGCCCTATCACGGTTGTCTAAAAAGGTGGCTTTACCATCTCCTGACACGGCAGCCCTTAAGGATCCTGCGGATCTTAGACAGGAGAAATACGTTAAAATTAATTTACGTCGCCACAGGTACGCTGCTCAGACCAACCATTGCATCGGCGTGGGTGAGTACTGCTATTGAAAAGTGGGCAGATAACTTGTCATCTGATATAGATACCCTAGATAGGGATAGCATCCTGGTAACTCTGGGTTATATCAGGGATGCTGCGGCCTACCTAAAGGAGGCGGCAAGAGATATTGGCATTTTGGGATCAAGAGCCAATGCCTTGGCAATTTCAGCTAGACGAGCATTGTGGATTCATCAATGGAATGCTGATGCTGACTCTAAGAAAGCTATGGAGTCTCTCCCATATAAAGGTAGTGTCTTGTTTGGTGAGGGTCTCACTGATTTGGTATCTACTGCTACCGCGGATAAGTCGTCATTTTTGCCTTATGTTCCTCCACAACAAAAGAAAACTCACCACTTTCAGATACAGTCCTTTCGGCCAAATAAATACAAAAAAGGCCGAGGTTATTCCTTCTTTGCCAATAGAGGAAGGGGAAAAGGTAAAAGATCTCCGGCCGTGGCAGGTTCCCAGGAGCAGAAGTCCTACCCGGCATCTGCCAAATCGACTGCATGACGCTGGGGCTTCTCTGCGGGAGTCCGCACCGGTGAGGGCACGTCTCAAGCTCTTCAGTCAATTCTAGGCTTGTTCGGCCCTGGAACCATGGGTTTTAGAAATAGCGTCCCAGGGGTACTAACTGGAGTTTCAAGACGTTCCCCCTCACCGATTTTTCAAATCGGCCTTACCAGTTTCTCTTCCGGACAGGAAGGTTGTATGCGATGCAATACAGAAGTTGTGTCTAAATCAAGTCATTATCAGGGTTCCCCCATCACAACAGGGAGAAGGCTTTTATTCAAGCCTGTTTGTGGTCCCGAAACTGGACGGCTCAGTCAGACCAATTCTGAACCTAAAGTCCCTCAATCTTTACCTAAGAAAATTCAAATTCAAGATGGAATATCTCCGAGCAGTGATTTCCAGTCTGGAGGAAGGGGATTTCATGGTGTCGGTCGACATAAAGATGCCTACTTACATGTCCCCATATATCCTCCGCATCAGGCTTACCTGAGGTTTGCTATTCAGGATTGTCATTACCAATTTCAGACGTTGCTGTTTGGTCTGTCCACGGCTCCGAGTATTTTCACCAAGGTAATGGCGGAAAGGATGGTTCTCCTTCGCAAACAAGGAGTCACAATTATCCCTTACTTGGACGATCTCCTGATAAAGGCGAGATCCAAAGACAAGCTGGAGCAGGACATTGCGCTCTCCCTGACAGTTCTGCAGCAACATGGTTGGCTCCTAAACTTGCCGAAGTCACAGTTGAATCCGACGAAACGGCTGTCGTTTTTGGGAATGATTCTGGACACGAAATTACAGAGAGTTTTTCTTCCAGAAGAGAAGGCTCTGTAAATTCAGGGTTTGGTCAAACAAATTCTGAAACCAGCGAGAGTATCAGTCCATCAATGCACTCGATTGCTGGGGAAGATGGTGGCGGCCTACGAGGCCATTCAATTTGGCAGATTCCATGCAGAGTATTTCAGTGGGACCTATTGGACAAGTGGTCCGGATCCCATCTGCACATGCACCGGAAAATAATCCTGTCCTCAAAGACCAGAATCTCACTCCTGTGGTGGCTGCACAGCTCTCACCTCCTAGAGGGATGCAGGTTCGGGATCCAGGACTGGATCCTAGTAACCACGGATGCGAGTCTCCGAGGCTGGGGAACAGTCACACACGGGGAAACCTTCCAGGGAAAATGGTCAAGCCAGGAAGTTTGTTTACACATAAACGTTCTAGAGTTAAGGGCCATTTACAACTGTCTTCTTTAAGCGGAACATCTTCTTCGCAACCTGCCCGTCCTAATGCAGTCGGACAACATAACAGCAGTAGCGCACATAAACCGCCAGGGCGGAACGAAGAGCAGGGCGGCATACAAGCGCTCTGTCAGCAATCTTCATTCCAGGAGTGGACAACTGGGAAGCAGACTTCCTCAGCAGACACGATATCCATCCAGGAGAGTGGGGTCTTCATAAAGAGGTCTTCACAGAAGTGACAAGTCTTTGGGGAATTCCTCAAATAGACATAATGGCGTCTCGCCTCAACAAGAAACTTCAGAGATATTGTTCCAGGTCGAGGGACCCTCAAGCAATAGGAGTGGACGCGCTGGTGACACCATGGGTTTTTCAGTCGGTGTATGTGTTCCCTCCGCTTCCACTCATAAGGTGCTAAAGATCATAAGAACAAAGGTTAAGGCGATCCTCATTGTTCCGGACTGGCCAAGGAGGGCTTGGTATCCAGATCTTCAGGAATTACTCATAAGAGATCCCTGGCCTCTTCCTCTACGAGAGGATCTGTTACAGCAGGGACCGTGCGTATATCACGACTTACCGTGGCTACGTTTGACGGCTTGGTGGTTGAACGCCGGATCCTAGCCTGAAAGGGTATTCCCAGTGAAGTCATTCCAACACTTCTTCAGGCTAGAAAAGGTGTAACGTCTAACCATTATCACCGTATTTGGAGAAAATATGTGTCTTGGTGTGAATCCAAGAAGGCTCCTACGGAAGAATTTCAGCTGGGGCGTTTTCTCCATTTCCTGCAAGCAGGTGTGGATGCGGGCCTAAAGTTAGGCTCGATTAAAGTACAAATTTCGGCCTTATCGGTTTTCTTTCAAAAACAATTGGCCTCCCTTCCAGAAGTTCAGACTTTCGTGAAAGGCGTTTTGCACATCCAACCTCCATTTGTGCCCCCAGTGGCACCATGGGATCTTAATGTGGTGTTGCATTTTCTTCAATCACATTGGTTTGAACCTTTACAGAAGGTTGAGTTTAAATTTCTCACTTGGAAAGTGGTCATGCTATTGGCCTTAGCATCCGCAAGGCAGGTGTCTGAGTTAGCGGCTTTGTCTCACAAGAGCCCTTATTTAATCTTCCATGAGGATAGAGCGGAGTTGAGGACTCGTCAACAATTTCTGCCGAAGGTGGTTTCATCGTTCTACATGAACCAGCCTATTGTGGTACCAGTGTCTACTGACGCCTTTGCAGAGTCAAAATCTCTCGATGTTGTCAGGGCCTTGAAGATTTATGTCGCCAGAACGGCTCAACTTAGGAAAACGGAAACTCTGTTTATCCTGTATGCTGCCAACAAGATTGGACCGCCTGCTTCAAAGCAGACTATTGCGCGCTGGATCTGCAATACGATTCAGCATGCTCATTCTACAGCTGGATTGCCATTACCGAAATCAGTGAAGGCCCACTCTACCCGGAAAGTGGGCTCATCCTGTGCGGCTGCCCGTGGAGTCTCTGGCATTACAACTCTGCCGAGCAGCTACTTGGTCGGGTTAAAACACTTTTGGAAAAATTTTATAAGTTTGATACCCTGGCTGATGAGGACCTCATGTTTGGTCAATCGTTGCTGCAGAGTCATCCGCACTTTCCCGCCCGTTCTAGAGCATTGGTATAAACCCCATGGTTCTTTTAGTGTCTCCAGCATCCTCTAGGACGTATGAGAAAATAGGATTTTAATACCTACCGGTAAATCCTTTTCTCTTAGTCCGTAGAGGATGCTGGGCGCCCGTCCCAGTGCGGACTCTATCTGCAGTTATTAGTTATTAATTATGTTTACACACAGGTTGTGTTTCTGTTATAGTCAGCCTGTTGCTGACATGGTTCATGCCGTTGACTGGAGTTTCTGTTAAATGCCATGTTGTACGGCGTGTTTGTGGTGTGAGCTGGTATGTATCTCACCTTAGTTTAACAATAAATCCTTTTCCTCGAAATGTCCATCTCCCTGGGCACAGTTCCTATAACTGGAGTCTGGAGGAGGGGCATAGAGGAGGAGCCAGTTCACACCCCTTCAAAGTCTTAAAGTGCCCATGTCTGCTGCGGATCCCGTCTATACTCCATGTTTCTTGAAGTGTCCCCAGCATCCTCTACGGACTAAGATAAAAGGATTTACTGGTAAGTATTAAAATCCTATTTTATACAACCCAACCTAACAAACTGAACAAAATTGTTATCTTATACTAACACATTTTGATAAACTGTGTTTCCCTCTCAAATGCCAATAAATATGGAAATGATAGCGGTGTTTACAGCTCACAGCATATAAATAATGATAGAGTATATACAATATATTAATGATATAAAACACACAAATATTATTATATAGACATTGTTATAATAGACATAACAATGAAAGTTATTCTAGGGGATTAAAGGGTAACTTCTCAGTATACTTAACATGAAATATACGAGTTGGGTACGGGATCCCGACGGTCAGAATATTGACGCCGGGATCCCGACCGCCAGAATGCCGGCAGGGGGGCAAGTGCAATGAAACCCGTTGCGGGCTTGCTGCGCTCGCATGCTGCGGGCTCGGAGGCTCGTTGCGCTTGCCGCAGGTTCTATTCCCACTCTATGGGTGTCGTGGAGACCCAGGAGTGGGAATAGCTGTGGCGGCACTGCCGCGATCTGGTGGTCGGGATCTCGGCATCGGTATTCTGACCGCCAGGATCCTGACTACATCCCAAATATACAGGGCAGTGAAAATGAATGAATTCCTACTGAGAGCACTCACAAGGTAGCAATACAAATATGGACCGGCGGCATCCCGTCTGCCGGGATAACGTATGTAACCTGTTAGAACAGCATTGTCTACAGCAGAATGTAACATGTCAGGTGCAACAGCCAGCACATGATGTCTAATGCGATCTTTCAGTTCTGACAGGGCATGACATCCTTCCCAATGCACCTATCTATTCATAATACCCCACAACCAAAATTTGCATGTGGTCAGGTCCAGTGATCATGGTGGCCATGATATCTGAAAGTACAGTAGTAGCTGGTGGTAAAGTGTTGCCCAATTGTAGCTCTATATAAGGGATTTTCTCTAACGTCCTAGAGGATGCTGGGGACTCCGTAAGGACCATGGGGAGAGACGGGCTCCGCAGGAGACATGGGCCCTTTAAGAAAGAATTTAGTTCCTGGTGTGCATTGGCTCCTCCCCATACTTGCCTACTTTTGGAAATATGTTTCAGGGAGATTCTATGCGGTATTAGAATTTGCACGGCGCGATGCTGAGGGGGGCGTGTCATGCTCTACCTGTGAGCCTATTGCCGCTCAGAGGACTGTCCTGCAGTGGTACACTGGGGTCATTGCCAGCCTACACACAAACACAGGGGGCAGCGCCAGCTTACACACACATGAGCCAGTGCCAGCCTACACCCACACACAGTGGGCAGTACCAAAATACACACACATGGGCAATGCCAGCCTACACACACACACAGGGGGCAGTGCCACTACACACACACGGGGCAGTGCCAGCATGCACACACACAGGGGGCAGTGCAAGGCTATACACACACAAACACAGGGGGATTTTATGGTGTCACTGGACATAAAGGATGCGTACCTTCATGTCCCCATTTATCTACCTCATCAGGCGTACCTAAGATTTGCGGTACAGGACTGTCATTACCAATTTCAGACGTTGCCATTTGGTCTTTCAACGGCTCCGAGGATTTTCACCAAGGTAATGGCGGAGATGATGGTGCTCCTGCGCAAGCAGGGTGTCACAATTATCCCGTACTTGGACGATCTCCTCATAAAAGCGAGATCAAGAGAGCAGTTGCTGAACAGCGTATCTCTTTCACTGAAAGTGTTACAGCAACACGGCTGGATTCTCAATATCCTAAAGTCGCAGTTGGTTCCTACGACTCGTCTGCCTTTCCTGGGCAGGATTCTGGACACGACCCAGAAAAGGGTTTATCTTCCGATAGAAAAAGCCCAGGAACTTATGACTCTGGTTAGGAACCTTTTGAAATCAAGAAAGGTGTCCGTGCATCATTGCACGCGAGTCCTGGGAAAGATGGTGGCCGCATACGAGGCCATTCCCTTTGGCAGGTTTCATGCGAGGACTTTCCAATGGGATCTATTGGACAAGTGGTCCGGATCACATCTACAGATGCATCGGTTGATCACCCTGTCCCCCAGGGCCAGGGTGTCGCTCCTGTGGTGGCTGCAGAGTGCTCACCTTCTCGAGAGCCGCAGATTCGGCATTCAGGATTGGATCCTGGTGACCACGGACGCAAGCCTCCGAGGTTGGGGAGCAGTCACACAGGGAAGAAATTTCCAGGGTCTTTGGTCAAGTTAAGAGACTTGTCTGCACATCAACATCCTGGAACTAAGGGCCATATACAACGCCCTACGTCAAGCGGAGGCCTTACTTCGCGACCAACCAGTTCTGATCCAGTCAGACAACATCACCGCAGTGGCTCATGTAAACCGCCAAGGCGGCACAAGGAGCAGAGCGGCAATGGCGGAAGCTACCAGGATTCTTCGCTGGGCAGAGAATCATGTAAGCGCACTGTCAGCAGTGTTCATTCCGGGAGTGGACAACTGGGAAGCAGACTTCCTCAGCAGACACGACCTACACCCGGGAGAGTGGGGACTTCATCCAGAAGTCTTCGCACGGATTGTGAGTCGGTGGGAACTGCCACAGACAGACATGATGGCGTCCCGCCTCAACAAAAAGCTACAGAGGTATTGCACCAGGTCCAGAGACCCTCAGGCAGTAGCGGTAGACGCCCTCGTGACACCGTGGGTGTTTCGGTCTGTCTATGTATTTCCTCCTCTTCCTCTCATACCCAAGGTGTTGAGAATAGTAAGAAGAAAAGGAGTGAGAACAATCCTCGTTGTTCCAGATTGGCCACGACGGACCTGGTATCCAGATCTGCAGGAAATGCTCACGGAAGATCCGTGGCCTCTTCCTCTAAGACAGGACCTGTTGCAACAGGGGCCCTGTCTGTTCCAAGACTTACCGCGGCTGCGTTTGACGGCATGGCGGTTGAACGCCGGATCCTAGCGGAAAAAGGTATTCCGGTTGAGGTTATCCCTACGCTGATAAAGGCTAGGAAGGAAGTAACAGCAAAACATTATCACCGTATATGGCGAAGATATGTTTCTTGGTGTGAGGCCAGGAATGCTCCTACGGAAGAATTCCATCTGGGCCGTTTCCTTCACTTCCTACAAACTGGAGTGGATTTGGGCCTTAAATTAGGCTCCATTAAGGTCCATATTTCGGCCCTATCCATTTTCTTTCAAAAAGAATTGGCTTCTCTCCCAGAAGTTCAGACTTTTGTTAAGGGAGTACTGCATATTCAGCCTCCCTTTGTGCCTCCGGTGGCGCCTTGGGACCTTAATGTGGTCTTGGACTTCCTAAAGTCACACTGGTTTGAACCACTGAAAACGATGGAGTTAAATATCTCACTTGGAAGGTGGTCATGTTATTAGCCCTGGCTTCGGCTAGGCGAGTGTCGGAATTAGCGGCTTTATCACATAAAAGCCCCTATCTGGTTTTCCATATGGATAGAGCGGAATTGCGGACACGTCCTCAGTTCCTGCCAAAAGTGGTTTCATCCTTTCATATGAACCAACCTATTGTGGTGCCTGTGGCTACACGGGACTTAGAGGATTCCGAGTCCCTTGATGTGGTCAGGGCTTTGAAAATTTATGTAGCCAGGACGGCTAGAGTCCGAAAAACAGAAGCACTGTTTGTTCTGTATGCAGCCAACAAGCTTGACGGCCCTGCTTCAAAGCAGACTCTTGCTCGCTGGATCTGTATCACGATTCAGCAGGCGCATTCTACGGCAGGATTGCCGTTACCTAAATTGATCAAGGCCCATTCCACTAGGAAAGTGGGCTCTTCTTGGGCGGCTGCCCGAGGGGGCTCGGCGCTACAGCTATGTCGAGCTGCTACTTGGTCGGGTACAAACACCTTTGCAAAATTCTATTATAAGTTTGATACCCTGGCTGGCTGAGGAGGACCTCATGTTTGCTCAATCGGTGCTGCAGAGTGATCCGCACTCTCCCGCCCGTTTGGGAGCTTTGGTATAATCCCCATGGTCCTTACGGAGTCCCCAGAATCCTCTAAGACGTTAGAGAAAATAAGATTTTACTTACCGGTAAATCTATTTCTCGTAGTCCGTAGAGGTTGCTGGGCGCCCGTCCCAAGTGCGGACTTCTTCTGCAATACTTGTATATAGTTATTGCTTCAATAAGGGTTACGTTATTGTTGCATCGGGCGTGAACTGATGCTATGTTATTGTCATACTGTTCACTGGATTGTTATCACAAGTTATACGGTGTGATTGGTGTGGCTAGTATGAATCTTGCCCTTGGATTAACAAAAATCCTTTCCTCGTACTGTCCATCTCCTCTGGGCAAAGTTCTCTAACTGAGGTCTGGAGGAGGGACAGAGAGGGAGGAGCCAGTGCACACCAGGAACTAAATTCTTTCTTAAAGTGCCCATATCTCCTGCGGAGTCCGTCTCTCCCCATGGTCCTTACGGAGTCCCCAGCATCCTCTATGGACTACGAGAAATAGATTTACCGGTTAGTAAAATCTTATTTTTATCCCTCCAAACCCCTGACAACATTGCAAGGCCCCTACACAAATTTTGCTATAGGGTCTGGCAATGCCTGTTCTACACCTGGTCAGTGATGTCACTAGTTGCTAGTGACCTTACAGGCTGCATTCTCATGAATATTGGGTCAGCAAAAGGCATTAGTCAAAGGCATCACCCACAGGCAGCTGTGCCCACTTGTTTCATATCACTGATTCTAAAATACAATTAAAGTGAATTTAAATAACTTTTTAACACTGTAACAATAATTTATGTTTCTATGTACCAGGCAATGTTGTTAGCTAAAGACATACGTGACAGAGAAAGAGGAGGCAGGATGGAGATCGGAGTGGTTGAAGGGGACAATGAGAAAGCATTTCCAGAATTAACAAAACTTCTAACAAGCACGCTTGGAGAGAGAACCCAAAAGATTGGACCAGGGAGTGCTGATGAAGTTGCTGACCAATCACAGAAGGCGAACATTATGTTATACCAGTAAGTAGCATACATACTGTATGTCCAGTAACATATAGGGGTTCATATGTGTGTGACCGTAACACATGAAAGTTTATGGAAAAATAGTGTTTTTGTATGAGAGAATCAGGGGAACTACCGCTGGGGCAAGCAATGCTGAGGTGAAGGGGCCTGGTAATACATCTGCTATCAAGCCCTTTGTTCTGCAGCCCCTTTCTTGTACATGCACAGTGAAACCCTGTCTGGGCTTTAAGTTCCAGACTGGCTGCTCCTGAATACTTGATCATTTAGCACCACAGGAAAAACTTAATGTGATAAAGACATAATTGTAACGTTATAATACAATTTACACTTCTCCCTTCATGTCAGTGTTTCAGATGCTAATGGCATAATGGAGGTGACAGAAGTAGCAACACGTCCATTAGTTCAGGAATCTCTAAATCACCAGGTAAGTGCATGAGTAGAGAGGACGTCTCATACACCACATTGCGCTGCTGGGAATATCAGTACATGGGTGACCGAATTAAAGTTTCATTCATTAAAAAAAAATGTATTTGTGTTATGTGTTGGAAAGTGAATGTGAAAATGCTTTTCTGAGCTATGAAAACCATTCTGTATGAGATAGCAATGGTGGCACAGACTAGTCCTCTCTCCTTCTCCCCCTCCCCTTTCCTCAAACTCCCATCCTCCAATCTGCACAGTAGAGTAAATTAACCTTCTCTGTAGTACACAGGGGAAATTTGTTATTGCACACATACACATAAAAGCAACATGGACATTGGTTGTGGTTCAAATGGACTGATTAATTACTACTCCTTGCAGACACTGTTATAGAAGGGAAGTAGAAAGACTTTGTGTACAAATTTATCACAGACGTGCGGTGAGGTCAGGGCCGGATTATGACAGGTGGGGGCCCAGGGGCAGTGAAATTGCGGGAGGCCCCCACTACCATACATAGCATGCTGTCAAATACCCATGTAGACCCCCCCAAACACAAACATCTTCTGAGGAGGGGGGTAGTAATGTTTGCTTAATATTTAGGGCATACTTACCGACTTTTTGGCTGCTCTCTCCGGGAGAGAGCAGCCAGGTCGGTGCAGCAGGGGGTCGGGCTGCGATGTAAGTGCAGAGGGGGGCGGGTCGGAGGCGTGGCGTAGGCGGGGCGTGTCAGAGGTGGGCCGGGGGCGTGGCTACGGGATCGTCCCGTGTAAGCCCCGCCTCCCGCGGTGTAATGCCGCTATTGCAGGCATTATACAGCAGGGGGCGTGGCTATGATGACGCGATTCAACAAGAATCGCGTCATCGCCTGCCCTGACCGCCCACTTTACTCGCTAACCGGGAGACTTGGGATTTTCGGGAGCCTCCCGGCCATTCCGGGAGAGTAGGCAAGTCTGGTTCACTGACTCAATGGGGTAAATTTACTAAGCTCCCGATTTTGACCGAGATGCCGTTTTTTCATCAAAGTGTCATCTCGGTAATTTACTAAGCAATAATCACGGCAGTGATGAGGGCATTCGTAATTTTTTGGAAGTCCTACAAAAAAAATACAAATGAATACACCATCGGTCAAAACGCGGCTGTTTAAGTATGAATCTCGGTAATTTACTAAGAAGTGCAAAGCAAAAAAAAAAAAAAAACACTGCCGTGAAAAATTACAACTCGTAAAAAAGTGCTAAAAAAAACCAGACCTGCTTTTTTAATCCGTGATTGTATAGGCATGCAGGGATCCATGAGATCCGTGCATGTATATCAGTGGGAAGGGGTGGGAAAGTGGTTATTTTCTTAAAAAAAAATTGCGTGGGGTCCCCCCTCCTAAGCATAACCAGCCTCGGGCTCTTTGAGCCGATCCTGGTTGCAGAAATATGGGGAAAAAATTGACAGGGGTTCCCCCATATTTAAGCAACCAGCATCGGGCTCTGCGCCTGGTCCTGGTTCCAAAAATACGTGGGACAAAAAGAGTAGGGGTGCCCCGTATTTTTAAAACCAGCACCGGGCTCCACTAGCTGGACAGATAATGCCACAGCCGGGGGTCACTTTTATATAGTGCCCTGCGGCCGTGGCATCAAAAATCCAACTAGTCACCCCTGGCCGGGGTACCCTGGGGGAGTGGGGACCCCTTCAATCAAGGGGTCCCCCCCCCAGCCACCCAAGGGCCAGGGGTGAAGCCCGAGGCTGTCCCCCCCCCCATCCAATGGGCTGCGGATGGGGGGGCTGATAGCCTTTTGTGATAATGAAAAGATATTGTTTTTAGTAGCAGTACTACAAGGCCCAGCAAGCCTCCCCCGCATGCTGGTACTTGGAGAACCACAAGTACCAGCATGCGGCGGAAAAACGGGCCCGCTGGTACCTGTAGTACTACTACTAAAAAAATACCCAAAAAATGACAAGACACACACACCGTGAAAGTAAAGATTTATTACATACATGCACACAAACATACATACATACTTACCTTATGTTCACACGAGGGTCTGTCCTCTTCTCCAGTAGTATCCAAGGGGTACCTGTTGAATAAATTCTACTCACCAGATCCCGGGTCCCAGGGTCCTCGGGGCAACCATTTGTAATCCAGGTACTTGAATAAAATAACAAAACGGAAAGCCGAGCCACGAACTGAAAGGGGCCCCATGTTTGCACATGGGACTCCTTTCCCCGAATGCCAGAAACCCACTCTGACTGATGTCTAAGTGGGTTTCTTCAGCCAATCAGGGAGCGCTACGTTGTAGCACCCTCCTGATCGGCTGTGTGCTCCTGTACTGAGTGACAGGCGGCACACGGCAGTGTTACAATGTAGCGCCTATGCGCTCCATTGTAACCAATGGTGGGAACTTTCTGCCCTGCGGTTGACCTAAAGTGACGTCACTGCTGAGCAGAAAGTTCCCACCATTGGTTACAATGGAGCGCATAGGCGCTGCATTGTAACACTGCCGTGTGCCGCCTGTCACTCAGTACAGGAGCACACAGCCGATCAGGAGAGTGCTACAACGTAGCGCTCCCTGATTGGCTGAAGAAACCCACTTAGACATCAGTCAGAGTGGGTTTCTGGCATTCGGGGAAAGGAGTCCCATGTGAAAACATGGGGCCCCTTTCAGTTCGTGGCTCGGCTTTCCGTTTTGTTATTTTATTCAAGTACCTGGATTACAAATGGTTGCCCCGAGGACCCTGGGACCCGGGATCTGGTGAGTAGAATTTATTCAACAGGTACCCCTTGGATACTACTGGAGAAGAGGACAGACCCTCGTGTGAACATAAGGTAAGTATGTATGTATGTTTGTGTGCATGTATGTAATAAATCTTTACTTTCACGGTGTGTGTGTCTTGTCATTTTTTGGGTATTTTTTTAGTAGTAGTACTACAGGTACCAGCGGGCCCGTTTTTCCGCCGCATGCTGGTACTTGTGGTTCTCCAAGTACCAGCATGCGGGGGAGGCTTGCTGGGCCTTGTAGTACTGCTACTAAAAACAATATCTTTTCATTATCACAAAAGGCTATCAGCCCCCCCATCCGCAGCCCATTGGATGGGGGGGGACAGCCTCGGGCTTCACCCCTGGCCCTTGGGTGGCTGGGGGGGGGGGGCCTTGATTGAAGGGGTCCCCACTCCCCCAGGGTACCCCGGCCAGGGGTGACTAGTTGGATTTTTGATGCCACGGCCGCAGGGCACTATATCAAAGTGACCCCCGGCTGTGGCATTATCTGTCCAGCTAGTGGAGCCCGGTGCTGGTTTTAAAAATACGGGGGACCCCTACTCTCTTTGTCCCCCGTATTTTTGGAACCAGGACCAGGCGCAGAGCCCGATGCTGGTTGCTTAAATATGGGGGAACCCCTATCATTTTTTCCCCCATATTTCTGCAACCAGGATCGGCTCAAAGAGCCCGAGGCTGGTTATGCTTAGGAGAGGGGACCCCACGCAATTTTTTTTTGGGTTTTTACAGTGTCTAATTTTAAAAAAAAAAAAAACATGAACCCCAGCACGGATCACACAGATCCGGCCGAGATTCATTGTAAAAAAGTCGGCAGTGTTTTGCTAATCACTGCCGTAAAAATAAAAAATAAAACACGAATGACATCGACATCGGAACAAAAGAAAAACCCGAATACGGCAGCTTAGTAAATCCGTCGTAACAAATTCAAAAAGTTGCAGTTTTACACTTTCGATGTCATTCGTGATTGAACTTTTACCTGAAACGGGAAAATACGAATGTTAGTAAATTTACCCCAATGACTCATACAGACATACGAGTCAGTGCAGTACTTCTAAGCTACCATGTGTGGCACTGCTGTGCACAGGCATATGCTATGGAGCTGATACTGAACTGCATATAGCCATCATTAATTCATCTAGCATATTAGGTGGTCACAAGGTACACTGTCACTCGCAATCAGCCAAAGACACAGTTCTGAGTGCTGCATTCTATCCTGTAGGGTCTGATTACTTTACACAAGACATAGGGGGATATGTATGTTTGTCTGATGAACATTCAGACTTGAAATAATTAAAATATGATGGTACATATACTTAGGTAGTTCTATAGAAGTGGAGATGTTGCCCATAGCAACCAGTGTGTGTGTGTGTGTGTGTGTGTGTGTGTGTGTGTGTGTGTGTGTGTGTGTGTGTGTGTGTGTGTGTGAGAGAGAGAGAGAGAGAGAGAGAGAGAGAATACTGAATACTCATGAGTCAGTTTACCTCAGCTGCCACAGGGGTCACTGCTGTGCTCATGGAGTCAGTGGACTCTGTGGAGCTGATTGAGTTAGATTGTCCTGACGACTCATTAGTCACTCTCCTTGCAAGTAGTTCAGTAGTTCAGTGATTCATTACAGATCACTGATCAGTTCACTGACTCAATGACTCATACAGCCATACGAGTCAGTACAGTACTTCTAAGCTACCATGTGTGGCACTGCTGTGCACAGGCATATGCATTGTATGGAGCTGATACTGCACTGCGTATAGCCATGATTCATTCCCCCAGTATATTAGGTGACAAGCTACACTCCCAATCAGCTAAAGACACAGTGCTGAGTGCTGCATGCTATCCTGTAGGGTAGGATTACTCCACAGAAGTCACAGGAGGATATGTACTATGAACCTTCAAGTGACATAAAGTAGAGCAGTTGCCCCTAGCAACCAATCAGCTTCTGTCACTTTATATACTGTTGAAGATAAATGACAGAAGCTGATTGGTTACTTTACAACAGCTCCACTTTATCTCTCTCTAAGGTCTGTTACATTGGGGCAAAGGGACTTTTTTTTTCTTTTAATTATTGTATTTTAAAAGCAGAAAAAAAGTGACTTATGACATTACTCTGAATTTGGGTCTTTCACTTGCATATTATGAAGTAAAAAGGAGTACCAACAATGGGATTAATATTGCAGAGATACATATGTCACTATAAGGTTGCTATATAACTTATTGCTTTTCTTAAAAATAAAAAAAATCTGACATTTTAAACATATCTGATCATTTAAAAAAGATTATAACTCCTACAATGAGCTAGTATTAGAAATACCTACTCTATGTGTAATAGTCTAGACTAGTTCTAAATCTAATCACTCCTTTCAGTCTCAGAGTCAGTGAGTGAAATGATGAACTAAATGAACTAGATGAACTAATCTTCTGAACTAATCTTTTCAGTGAACTAGATCATAATGAACTAATCACCAAAGTGAACTAGATTTCCCATCACTATGAGACAGCTCCTTTCAAAACTCCCTGGAGACCCGGGACTGGTCAGTGTCTCGCGGGATAATATACAGTAGTGAAATCCCGCGAGATTGCCTGTGTACGGACTGAGCCATAGCTCTTCGGCGGCGGCTTTTTATTAACAGCTGAGCTGCCGAGAGTGCACTCCTCCGAATAAAATAACTCTTTGTGGGGGCCCATGGACGACCGCCCCTGTTGACCTGCCTTTAATCCGGCTCTGAGTGAGGTAAATGACTGAGGAGGCACTGGCTAGTACCAGAGCCAGATCTTTACACAAAATATGAGGTTAAAAAATTAAAGGGTTCATGTGGGGGGTTCACTACGATCTGCCGGCGGCCGGCCTCCCGGCGACCAGCATACCGGCGCCGGGAGGCCGGCCGCCGGCTTACCGACAGTGTGGCGAGCGCAAATGAGCCCTTTGCGGGCTCGCTGCGCTTGCCACGCTACGGGCACGGTGGCGCGCTACGCGTGCCACACTATTTTATTCTCCCTCCAGGGGGGGTCGTGGACCCCCACGAGGGAGAATAAGTGTCGGTATGCCGGCTGTCGGGCTCCCGGCGCCGGTATGCTGGTCGCCGGGAGCCCGACCGCCGGCATACTGAAGACCACCCCATGTGGGCGTTATACACAGGTGCAGCGCTGTATACTGCTGGAAATTTGATGAGTTTATTGATCAGAGAAGTGTGGAAAAGATAGGCAGGGGAGGCACTGTTTGTATTTGTATTCTTCATATACTTTATATAGTCAAAAACCTGGCGTATATGTTAGGCTCTGCCTCACCTCACCACGTCACTGAAAAAAAAAAAAAAAATATATATATATATATATATATATATATATATATACATATAGAGAGAGAGTAAGAGAAAGAGAAGTCTAGTACTCATGCAGATTCAAATAATGTAGATGCCTCGGGGCCTACCCCAGGGTAATACACAGCAACAGAAAGATGGGCAGCACTCAGAGGGCGTATATATGTATAATTCAGCACAAGTCACCGGTAAGTAGTGGACGCACTTACCTGTGACTGTGTGCTGATTTATACATATATAAGCCCTCTGAGTGCCGCCCATCTCTCTGTTGCTGTAAACACACACACATACACAAATGTAATAACTCAATTAAACAAGTCACAAGAGAGCATTTAAATGCGGTTATCTTGCCTGCAATGTACAATTACCAGGCACTATATCTGTATGCCAGTTTAGCAAGTGGATTTTATGTATTTTTACCATTTGTTTTCCCAGGACTGTTACATCTTAGACCAGGGTGGGTCCAAAATATATGTATGGAAGGGAAAAGGTGCCACAAAGGCTGAGAAGCAAACTGCAATGTCCAGAGCATTGGTAAGTAGTAATGATGACGTTACTGAATGAAAAAACAGACGTACCTGGACCTTTGACTCAATGAAGTCGTCCTGTACCAATACACCTCTGCTCCATAAATCATCTGGTGGCAGATGTATCCAAAAGGCCCAGAGTTATATGATGAATAATGAGCAATCGTCACCCCTGAGCAGCATTACTCCTGAAACATCCCATGTTTGTAACTAATTGTGTGGACATACAGGGCTCTAGGGTGGTCATTTTCGAGTTGATCGCTCGCTAGCTGTTTTTAGCAGCCGTGCAAACGCTAAGCCACCGCCCTCTGGGAGTGTATCTTAGCTTAGCAGAAGTGCGAACGAAAGGATCGCAGAGCGGCTACAAAAAAAAATTGTGCAGTTTTAGAGTAGCTCCAGACCTACTCAGCGCTTGCGATCACTTCAGACCATTTAGTTCCGGATTTGACGTCACAAACACACCCTGCGTTCTGCCAGCCATGCCTGTGTTTTTCCTGGCACGCCTGCGTTTTTTTGGAACACTCCCTGAAAACGGTCAGTTGACACCCAGAAACGCCCCTTTCCTGTCAATCACTCTGCGGCAGCCATTGCGACTGAAAAACGTCACTAGACCTTGTGTAAAAATACATCACCCGTTGTGAAAGTACTTTGCGCGTGCGCACAGCGCCGCATACGCATGCGCAGAAGTGCCGTTTTTTTACTTAATCGCTGCGCAGCGAATATTTTTCACTAGCGATCAACTCGGAATGACCCCCTATGTCTAATGTACACCACACTGCATCAGTGTTATTAACCATACTACATATAATGCAGCTTTGCTCAGAAACAGAGCAGAGATAACAGTGATTGGGTGCAGGTACGAGGGAGAGAGGGTGTCACATGGTGCATTTTAATGGTTAATTTTTAGTACCATGCATGGGTCCCTTAGCACCGGGTTCACTCCCCATTTAGGCATGCCCTTTTCAGGTGTAAAAGCAGCTGAGAGGAGGCAAATATGGAGCAAAGAGCGGAAATGCACTGCTTTACATATACCCATTAATATATACTTAGGCCTAGTGGAAATAGAACATAGATATCTGAATATCCCAAATAATTATTATGCTAATTGCTGTGGTATGAATTTAACAGGAGTTTATTAAGATGAAATCCTATCCGCACAGTACTAATGTGGAAACCGTTAATGATGGAGCAGAGTCCGCGATGTTCAAACAGCTCTTCCAGAAGTGGACAGTGAAAGACCAATCTGTGGGCATGGGAAAGAGCTTTAATGCCAGTAAGATTGGTGAGTAGACTGCTTAGTGGAAAATCTATTGTAACGCAGAGACCAAATAGGAACAGATTATCCTACCCACTTTTGTCTGTAAGAGACCAATAAATACATACAGAGTTGTGTGTCTGAGATACTGTCAGTGATCAATGCTGGCCCTCCCTCCTGAGCCCCTTACTCTTCTCTTGCTTTGAATTATATGGCATTTCAGATGGGGCAATTAGGCATCTGCTGAGTACCAGGCACCTACAACTGAAACATGCATGGTAAGCAGCGCTGCTAGCACACTTAGCCAACCTGCATTGCTGTCAGGGAAGGGGAAGCCATATTGGGACTTTATAGCTCCAATAAAACAAAGCGACGGGTTGCCTAACCCTGCTATATATAGGGGGTCATTCCGAGTTGATCGCTAGCTGCCGTTGTTCGCTGCGTAGTGATCAGTGGAAAAAAACAGCTAATCTGCGCATGCACCGCAATGCGCACTTGCGACGTATGGGTACAAAGAGCATCGTGGTTTTGCACAGGTTCTAGTGAAGCATTTAGTCACACAGCCGATTGCAAGGAGATTGATAGGAAGAGGGCGTTTCTGGGTGTCAACTGACTGGGAGTGTTTGGAAAAACGAAGGCATGGCCGGGCGTTTGCTGGGCGGGTATCTGAAGTCATTACCGTGTCACGCATCGCAGCAATCATCGCACAGGATAAGTAACTACAGGGCTGGTCTTGATTTGCACAAAATGTGTGTGCAGGCGCACGGCTGCACAGGCGTTCGCACTCCTGCAAAGCAAAAATACACTCCCCCGTGGGCAGGGACTATGCGTTTGCACGGCTGCTAAAAACTGCTAGCGAGCGATCAACTCGGAATGACCCCCATAATGCAATAGATACATGCTTCTATGCTATGTGACAAGCAATGTATCACGTTTTTGTGATAAAGTCTGAAAATAAACATTCCTTGTTGCTGCATCTAGCGACGATCTGGAATGCTCCAATAAGAGACCATCCGGATGAAGGCAAACTACCGACTTCAGGCTTGGCTTCTGTAATGAGCATGTATGAGACCATAGAGTCACGCATGTAGTTACCAGGTAGGGTAACTTCGGATGCTTCCCTGAAGAAACATGCATTAGAGAAGCATATAGGCTACAATGGTGTTTTCTAATGGGCACAAAAGCTAAATGGGGAATTATCGGTGCCCCATAGACAGCTAGAAGCACTGCTGTTGTGATCTTTAAGCTATCTGCTGTGTGTTACACCCTTTTTAAATAGATCTGATACTCTACTCTAAATTGAGACGATCATCTGAAAACGGATGTTTTACGAAGCTTGACCACAGTTTGAAGTTGAATAAATCGCTCCCTAACCTCATACCATTGTGCATTACAGCTAAAGTCAGCCAGGAGAAATTTGATGCCTCTTTACTCCATGCAAAGCCAGCAGTGGCCGCACAGGAGCGCATGGTGGATGATGGAAGTGGCAGTTTAGAGGTATGAGTGTACTATCTCACCTACTGTTCCTTCTAGGTTTGTTGTTTTCTCTCTCATTCCTCAGCATGCCTATGATAAGTACTGTAGATAATCAAGGAGCCGATTTATTATTATTATTATTATTATTATTATTATTATTATTATTATCATCATCTATATATTAATAGCAGAAGGACGACTTTTATTAGTGACTTATTTCTATGATGCCGTTGTCTGAGCAGAACACATCAAATACCAAATTATAACTCTTGACCCATAGATTTTCAGAATTATTGGTGTTGTAACTGGTTGCTTTGTTTTGGACTTATGTGGCAAAACATCCGCCAGCCATCTACAAGGCATCACCATTGTGCTCTGGAAAATGTGACAGTTGGTGAACTCTCCCTGTGCACCTGCTGGGTAACCTGGAACATGTGACCTGCTGGGTGGTCTGGAAACTGTGACAGCTATTTACAGCCACCCACTAAGCAGGGATTTTCTGAAATTCGACTCCAAAGGGGGTGAAAAGGGGTCATATGTTCTCCCCACCTAAACTTTGCCCGGTTGAAACAGGGCAAAACAGCTAGTTGTTAATATTATTATTATTATTATTATTATTATTATTATTTTATTAGGCTTCAAATTTGCATGGGAAATCTTGTCCCCCAGCAATACAATGTGGCAGTGACCTCTATAATAAGTATTATTATTATTACCCTTTATTTATATGGCGCCACAAGGGTTCCGCAGCGCCCAATTACAGAGTACATATGCGCATAATCAAAACAGGAAAACAGTGACTTACAGTTGAAGACAATATAGGACAAGTACAGGGTAACTAAGCATAACTACATCAGTAGGGTTGTAGTATGGTATGCCGGCGGCCAGCATACCGGCGCCGGGATCCCGACTGCCGACATACCAACAGCTGAGCGAGCGCAAATGAGCCCTTGCGGGCACGGTGGCATACTTGCTATTTATTCCCCCTCCAGGGGAGTCGTAGACCCCAAGAGGGAGAATAGTTGTCGGTATGCCGGGTGTCGGGATTCCGGCGCCGGTATACTGAGCGCCGGGATCCCAACAGTCAGCATACTCAATACCATCCATCAGTAGACAACACTGAGATAAGTATCACGGTGGCCGAAAACTGCGGGATTTGGGTAGTTGAGGATTATTAAAGTAAGAAAAGGATAAGCACATGAGGGAAGAGGGCACTACTCGTGAGAGCTTACATTCTAAAGGGGAGGGGCAGACAGACGGGGTGACATAGATGGGGCAGACCGAGCGTCGGACAGAGGGTTAGGATGAGATTTGGTTGGGTTTGGTAAAGAGGTGGATGAACTATGCTGCAAAATTATCAGATCATGGCCCTGACCTAGTGACCAGAGCAAGTCATACTATTAATACACATGTCACTCTCATGGAGCATATAGTGCTTCACTCACTATAGTATTAGAGTATTGAGGAGTGGAATGCACCCCACTGTGCTCACTAGATGAATGCACAGCACAGAATGGGAACTGGTACTTGCAGACTGGAATGCATTACACAGAATGGATACTAATATTTGCAGTCTGAAGTGCACGGAGTAGAATGGATACTGATACTTGCAGACTGAAGTGCACTGCACAGAACGGAGACTACTACTAGCAGACAGGAACACAACTAGGAAACGGAACACACCAAAGAATAGCGGCCGTGAGCCAGTAGCAAGTCACAGAAGTGAATTTGTTCTAGCACTGATCTGCTCACCAGAACAGCCTTAAATTGGGAGCTATATCCCCTGATAGGCTCCTTGAGACAGCTGATCCTAGAGCAGCTTTTGGTTGGTGATCAGAGAGTCAGTTGACAGGAATCAAGATGGTGGCACCCATGCACCACCATTATGACAAATGATCCCAGAGATGTGCCAACCACCCAGCTTATTGGCAGATACAAGACTCAGGGGTGTCTTAGGTAGCCCACAGGAGCCCCTAAAGCCTGAAAGCGCCAGCACCATGTCAGGTAACAGGGCCTGGAAGCCTGATGAGTGGCATAGGGCAGGTGCAAGTGTCGATGGTGCGCACGATGCTGCACCAATGATGATGTGCCTGAATCACCACCGTTGTTACAGCTGGCATGACCACTATCTGTGGGCGTCCCAATATCTGCACTTTCAGGTGCTCGTTAGTACACAAGGTGAATCTAGCATTTTCATGTTATCGTCCAGTGACTTCGCCAATAGATGTAGGAGCGTATGCAGCAGCGTCACCTCTGAATCAGGCCTATAATCAGCAAAAATGAAAATCCTGGATTTGTATTAGGGAAAGGGGTTCGCTGTATAGAAGTGCTATACAATACTGACACGGATGCTTTCCCAGGTGTGGAGGATTGAGAACCTGGACTTAGCACCAGTAGAAAAGCAGTGGTACGGATTTTTCTTCGGTGGTGACTGTTATCTTGTACTCTACACATACCATGTGAACAAGAAACCACATTATATACTCTACATATGGCAGGTAAGTGTGACATATGCGTTTTAGAGACAGTCAATGATGCATTCAGTTGGTCTGTAGCTTGCTACAAAAGACATCAGACCCTCTGCAAAACTCCATGGTTCCACTGTAATGCTCTAAGGGGGACATTTACTAAGCAGTGATAAGAGCGGAGAAGTGAGCCAGTGGAGAAGATGCCCTATCAACCAATCAGCAGCTCTGTATAATTTTATAGTATGCAAATTATAGCTGTTACTTCAGTGCTGATTGGTTGCCATGGGCAACTTCTCCACTGGCTCACTTCTCCACTTTTATCACTGCTTAGTAAATGTCCCCCTAAATTTCTATTGCTCTCTATTAACACTTTCTGAAAAGCATGGTGGAAACACAGCACAGACCGTCTCACAGCATTTTGCATGTCCCCCGGGTCTCCATACTGCAGGGTCGTCACGCATCGCAAGACGAACTGGCAGCCTCTGCTTACTTAGCTGTTCAGCTTGACCAGGATTTCAATGGGGAACCAGTGCAGGTGCGAGTGTGCATGGGGAAGGAGCCCCGACATTTCATGGCCATCTTCAAAGGAAAGCTTGTCATATTTGAGGTAACACTTGCTACTGTGCTTTCCATGTACCTATAGATAAACTCTTCAGTAATGATTCAACTATATATTTACTTGTAATACCCAATGATTCATTGTTCTGCTAATTGTATAAACATAATACAATAAGTGATAATAAGAAACCCAATACTCTACATATTCTAAATAAGTTCAAACTCTTTCAGTAATTTGCGCTAACACATAATACACAATAATAGCACAATTGCAAAAATTAAATTGATGGAAAACCACAATGAGTTCAGGATAAGTTTGTGTAAAGGTTCCAACAGGGGCTCTCATTTC
Organism: Pseudophryne corroboree; assembly: GCF_028390025.1. Lineage (NCBI taxonomy): Eukaryota > Metazoa > Chordata > Amphibia > Anura > Myobatrachidae > Pseudophryne > Pseudophryne corroboree. The sequence continues at coordinate 213,656,900 of NC_086445.1, forward strand.
GAGTTGTTCGCTCGCTAGCAAATTTTAGCAGCATTGCACACGCTAGGCTGCCGCCCTCTGGGAGTGTATCTTACCTTAGCAGAAGTGTGAACGAAAGATTAGTAGAATTGCGAATTAATAATTCTTAGCAGTTTATGAGTAGCTCGAGACTTACTCTACACTGCGATCAGCTCAGCCCGTTTCGTTCCTGGTTTGACGTCACAAACACTCCCTGAGTTCGGCCAGCCACTCCCCCGTTTCTCCAGACACTCCCGCGTTTTATCCTGGCACGCCTGCGTTTTTCCGCACACTCCCAGAAAACGGTCAGTTTCCGCCCGGAAACACCCACTTCCTGTCAATCACACTCCGATCACTTCAACGATGAAAAATCTTCTTTTGGCCGTGAGTAAATCTACTAAGTTTTGTGCAAAAATACTTAGCGCATGTGCGCTGCGTACCATGCGCATGCGCATTTTTGCCTTAATCTCTCCGTTGCAAAAATCGGCAACAAGCGAACAACTCGGAATGACACCCAGTGTTCTTAATTTTGTCCAAAACCGATAGTTCTTTTTGTAGCTCAAATCATAACAAGAAATAAACAGAAACATCAAAATGAATGCTGAGCATTGTGAATACAAACAATGCACAATCAGTACATAAAATATAACGCCAGTGAACAGGCAAAAAAATCCCAAAACTGACTGAAATCAAGTAATGTGTGAGATCTCAAATATACAAGAGAATTAGAATTCGGCATCCGGGCATACACACTGAGCGATATGGTATTCATATCGCTCAGTGACGTCACGCAGCGGCCGGGCCGTGTAGGCAGCTCTTGGACCACAGTCCAGATTGAGCTGCCTGCATGGCTGAAGGCGAGGGTCGCTAACAACCAGCAGAGAAGCGCATCGCAGGACGGCGGCGGCATACACAATTGCAGAGAAAATGAGCGACATCGCTCAGGAAGGGTGAAAATTAGTGACTTTGCTCATTTTTTTTTTATGCACCTTTAATCTCTCTGCACATGTTACATCTGCCCCACCTGCAGTACAACATGGTTTTGCCCAATTGCTAACTTTTTTGGTTTGCTAACAACTCTGAATAACCCCCCATGTTACAATACAAGAGTGCAAATACATTTATTTTTGTATGCAGGGTAAACACTGTCAGATTTTACATGTGGCCCACAAATGTTAGACAGCTTTATTATTACACTGCAATTAAGATTTCAGTTTGGACACTTCCCTCTCAAATCTAAATCTCTCTGCACATGTTACATCTGCCCTACAGTGCAGCATGGTTTTGCCGAGGCGCACAGTAACTTGCGCTTTTTTGCTTTGCTCCTTCCTCAGAATCAGCTCCCAATATTTCTTGGATATTATGGTAATCTGTATACTGTTCAAAAATGTAACTATTTGTAAATATTTTAACATATTGTATTTATTGATTCCATTATTTAATTCCATTAAAGAAAATAATAGGTATAATAGTACTATCCATGTAGTATTATTTATTAACAGTTTCTTATATAGCGCAGCAAATTCCGTTGCGCTTTACTGGACACAATTAGAAGACAAAACCGGGTAAAAACAGTCATAGAGGTAGGAGGGCCCTGCTCGCAAGCTTACAATCTATCGGGAAATAGGCATTGATACAAGAGGGTAGGTGCTATCTATTTCATACAGTAGTTCCCACCAGACTGCAAAGGTTCTTGGTGGGCTGCATGATATCACAGCAGTGATGAACCAGGGTCAGGAGGACGGGAGCATGAAGAAAGAAAATATGTGGGGGATATGTGTGTACTGTACTGTGGGGATATCATTGGATAGGAAAGCTATGAAGGTAATGTGATCGGATCTGAAATTTGATAAGCTTGTCTGAATAGGTGAGTTTTCAGGAAATGCTTGAAGGTTTGAAGACTAGAGGAGAGTCTTATTGTACGTGGTAGGGCATTCCACAGAGTGGGTGCAGCCTGCAGAAAGTCCTGTAATCATGCATGGGAGCAAGTAATAAGTGAGGATGAGAGACGTAGATCTTGTGAAGAGTGAAGTGGCCGGGTTGGGAGATATTTTGAGATAAGTGAAGAGATGTATGTTGGTGTAGTATGGTTAATAGTCTTGTATGTAAGTAACAGTATTTTATAGTGAATACGGTAGAATACCGGTAGCCAGTGGAGGGACTGACAAAGTGGGTCTGCAGATGATGAATGTCTAGCAAGGAATATTAGCTGCGCATCTGCATTCAGAATGGATTGTAATGGTGAGAGTCTCTTCTTAGTAAGACCAGTAAGAAGACTATTTATATAATCAATGCGGTAAATAATGAGAGCTTGGATTAGGGTTTTAGCAGTGTCTTGTGTAAGATATGATCGTGTTTTAGATATGTTTCTTAGATGCATGTAACATGATTTTGAGACAGATTGAATGTGGGGAGCAAAGGAAAGTTGTGAGTCATTTATGACACCTAGGCAGTGAGCTTGTGGTGTAGGGTTGATTGTAGAGTTCTCAACAGTGATAGAAATATCAGGTTGGTAACTGCTATTGGTCGGTGGAAATATAATTAACTCTGTTTTGGAAATATTAAATTTGAGGTGGCGAGATGACATCCAAGATGAAATGGCAATATTGAAATCTCCCATGATAATGGTGGAGAAGTCAGAGGATAAGAAGTGAGGGAGCCAGGCAGAAAAATCATCTAGAAATTGTTTGGGTTGCCCAGGTGGACGATACATAGCTGCAACACGCAGAGAAAGAGGAGTGTAAATTTTGATAGAATGTACTTCAAATGATGTAAATGTGAGTGATGGTACCTGTTGCAGAACTGTGTATGCGAAAGATTGGGATAGTAATAATCCAACCCCACCTCCTTTATTATTACCAGGCCTGGGGCTGTTTGTGAAGTGGAGACCACCGTGTGACAATGCCGCAGGGGAGGCCGTGTCTGGTTGTATGAGCCATGTTTCTGTAATAGCCAGCAGGTTGAAGTTGTTAGATATGAAGCGGTCATGAACAGATGTTAGTTTGTTACAAACAGAGCGTACATTCTATAAGCCACATTTTAGTGATTTGGAGGGTGATGGGAGACATGTGATGTATATGAGGTTAGCTGTATATCTGTATTGCTGTGAATCAGGTGAATGTGAGTGGGGCAGGTGTTAGGCGCCTGGATTAGGTGAAATGTCACCAGCTAATAGCAGTAAGAGAGAGAAGTAGATATAGTTGTATGAGGTTTGTGAATGTTTTTTTATGGTGTCCAGTTGTGGATGTTATTGTTAAAGTACACAGATGAGTAAAAAGCCAATGAGTGTTAATAAGAGGTGTGTGGATAATTGAGGCAGCAATATATACAGAGGGGTGGGTTTCAGGGAGAGTAGACAATGTATTTGCTTTGAAGAGAATACCATGGAGTGCAATGAAGTACAACAATTTGATTAGTAACAATTAGTATCATAATATACTGGTTTGCATGCATGAAGAAACTACAGGTAAGCTTCCTTACTGGTTGTGTGTTTTCTTTGCTGTGCAGGGTGGTACGTCCCGAAAGGGAAGCCAGGAGCCTGAGCCACCTGTGAGGCTGTTCCAGATTCATGGCACGGAGCCCTCAAACACCAAAGCAGTGGAAGTTCCCGCATTCTCCTCTTCCCTCAACTCCAATGATGTGTTCTTGCTAAAGACACAGACAGAGCATTTCTTGTGGTATGGAAAGGTAAGCATGGGCTAGCAGGGCTGTCTGAGAAAGCTAGTACACCAATGTATGGCAGCCCGGCCTTTATTGCAGTATTCACATCACATGATGCTGTATATGAAATCTGATGGAAATATGTGTGTACAGACTTGAAGATGCAGACAAAGTAAAATGTAGACAATGCAGACAATGTAAAAAAAGGTGAGGGGCTCCGGGGGCTACTGAGACTTGATGCCCGGAAAACGGAAGTCGTGATGGTTGTGATGTTCTGCCCATCAATGTTTGCACAGATGTTTTTAGGATTTTTTTCATATATATATATATATATATATATATATATATATATGTACCAAAGAAGCTAGCAGCGCCACAGACGTAGTATCTAAGGTATAAACAACAGTATCGGAAAATATGTGTTCTGAAATAATTATCAAAACATAACCTGGTGGACACTCCCTCCAGACTATTAGGGCGTCAGCTTAGGAACCTCAAAAAAGTATATAGGCACTGGTATATATGCCTAGAAGTTTGAAAATGGTGCAGGGGGATGAGGTATTTGCAAGCGACCAAAGGTGTCGAATTAATAATGTAAAACCAGGTAGCTATAAAAACATAAAATTTATTTTCAGAAGACAAAGCACTAGAAAGGGGTATTATGTAAGATAATAACAATTAAAAAATCAGAAACACATATGCCAAAATTCATAAAAAGGTACATAAAAACATGAAAGATAAAGGTATAAAATGCACAGGATAAAAGATAAAAAAGGGGGGAGAGGTAGCTTAACTTCAGTGGTTGAGGTAAAATCAGAGTAGCACCCAACGCGTTTCGTCCCTCATGGACTTCATCAAGGGGTGGTGAGAGGCTAGAGACAGAGCATATTTATACCTCATAACTGAGGGAGGTGTTGTCAACATCACTTCCTGTTTGTAATTGATATAGTGTTGTCATATGGTCAAAGTACATGGATACACAAATAAATGTGGAACTGGTATAATAGAGGAACCTGCTGTTATGTTCATTGTTAAAAACGAGACATTCTAGTGCTGAAAAAACATAGAAAACGGGTAAGTCCGCCCCACGTCCGCCCCACATCCGGCGGTGTTAGATCCGTTCTGCGCATGCGCCAGCTGGGCACAATGCGGTAAAGGTCTCTAGTGGCTGTCATTTTCGAGAGCGGCGGCCATCTTTTTGGTTGTCCAAAAAAGCATTGAGTCATAGTCCTGCCGCGGGAAGAATAAATATGCTGCGGTCTGTGTGTTTCTTTATTCTGATGCACTTTTACAAGGGTTAAGGATGCATCCGTGATCTTTTGGAGTAATTTGCATATTGGTGGTGCGGCTCCCCTGGAAATTCATGAAAAAAAGGAGAAAAGCAAGTAAATAGATGGGGATAGCGAACTAGTTGTAAAGTTTCATAATAAAATAAGTAAAATAAGTACGGCATTGAAAATTAAGATGCAGACGGATAATAATTAAAGTAAGTGGATAATGCCACTATGGGACATATTATGGAGCTTATATACAAAATGAGCTGGATGGGACTCCGTGAAAGATGTTCCTGCGAGAAAAGGGTGGGAATAGTGAGTAGTGCTTAGGTAAGCGTGGTGAAGTAGGTCATGGGGATGCCCATATGTGCTATGGAAAAGACATCATCCATTATTTTCTGTGGTAACCCGATCTGATCCCTTAGCGCCTCCGGATTTACAACACCAGGTCTCCCAAGGAGGTCTCTCATCCTTGTACTGACTGGGCCCAGCCTTGCTTAGCTTCCAAGATCGGACGGTGTTGGGCGTCCCCAAGGAGGTGTGGTTGTAATGTTTAGGGCTGGGTTAGAGACGGGGTCTCTCAACACAATGGACACCAATTGAAATTCCCAAAAGCCAAGAAGGATGCATAACTGGAAAACCTAGCAAAAGAGTCTAAGAAGTATATATGCTAATGGTGAGAGAGAGTGTGAGTTTTAGCGTATTAGTGTCCTGATAACTAAGGCAGTTCCCGATATGTTCACTGCACTCCTGGTATTCCCTGGGGGTCTCCCATCCAGGTACTGGCCAGGTCGAGTCGTTGCTCAACTTCTAAGGTCGGCCCATATAGAAGTGGTCAGTATGGTGTTCGTGCGGAAAAAAGGGATTTTTAGAGGCAGGAGTAAAACGTGAGAAGAGGGATTTCTTACATCACAGGAAAGGTGCTATCTCATATCCTTCGTTGAAGCCATCCGGATGAAGCGTATTCAGTTCGTATATCCAGTACATCTCCCTCCTGGAAAGAAGATTCAAAAGGTCTCCTCCTCTATCTCCTAGCGCTACCAGTTCAATACCTTTGTATGTTAGCGCCTCTGGATCCGAGTTGTGAAAAAGGTTGAAGTGTTTGGATACTGCATGGGTGAGGACTTTGTTCTTGATATTCCTGACGTGTTCCTGGATGCGTATTTTGAGGGCTCTCTTGGTTTTCCCAATATATTTTATTTTGCATGGACACTCCAGAAGATATATCACCGATAAGGTATTGCAATTGATGAATTGTTTAATCCGATATTCCTTATTAGTTTTAATGTTGTGGAATGATTTCCTGTTCGGATGAAGATATCTACAAATATTGCACCGACCACATTTGAAGCTTCCTACACATTTAGGCATAATGTTTCCGACTTCTGGATTCCTCAGCATACTTGGGGCTATTAGGTCTTTTAGACTCCGGGATTTACGAAAGACCATTTTGGGCTCCTTAGTGAGGTAGTCTTTTAGGATAGGGTCCATTAGCAATATGTTCCAATGTTTCTTGAGGACATCCTTGATAAGGTTCTCATGTCTGCTGTACGTAGTAATAAACTTGACTGTTTCCTCCTTGGTGTCCTTAGGTTTGTACTTTAGAAGGTCCCTTCTTTCTAAAACTTTGGTCTTGATAGTAGCTTCTTCTAGGAGTCGGGTCGGGTACCCCTTTTCCTTAAATCTTCCTTTGTACACTTCAAGTTGTTGGTCTCTGTCCTCAGTCTTCTTGCAATTCCGCGCTATTCTATTGAATTGGGAGAGGGGGATATTGTCCTTCCATTGTTGACGGTGATTGCTCCTGTAATGAACATAGCTGTTCATATCCACCTTCTTTATGTAATTGCTTGTGATGATTTCCTCCCCTGAGTGTGTTAGAACAAGGTCAAGGAACTCGATCCGTTCTATATCCTCATTGGCCGTAAACTTAAGGTTCATGGTGTCCGAAATATAGGTTAAAAATTATTTAAAACTCAACTGGTCTCCTTCCCATATTATTAGAATATCATCTATATAACGTTTATAAAAAATGATGTTTTGTTGGTATGGGTGGTTGGTAAAAATGTATTAGTTCTCCCATTGTCCCATGAATAAATTGGCAAAGCTCGGTGCAAAAATTGGGCCCATGGCTGTTCCACATATTTGGAGATAAAACCCATCTAAAAATGTAAAATAATTATGTTTAAGTATAAAATTCATGAGCTTACATAAAAACAGTCTATGATCTTCTGTAATTTGAGGGTCCAAAAAGAGGAAATTGTTGCATGCCTCGATGTCCTTTTCATGCTCTATGCAGGTGTATAAGGATTGCACATCAATTGTGGCCCACCTGTAGGTGTCCTTCCATTGTAGTGGTTCCAAAAGGTTCAGGACCGATGTGCTACCTGGTTTTACATTATTAATTCGACACCTTTGGTCGCTTGCAAATACCTCATCCCCCTGCACCATATATATATATATATATATATATATATATATATATATATATAAAAAGAAAATAGTTCTGGACAATGTTTATTTAAATATTCTTAACCTAATTCAATCATAAAAAGAGAATCTCTACAATTTCTGAGCGGTTTTTGGAAAGAATATTTGTCAGTTAATTGGTTAAAGATAAAGCAGGTACTTCCGTACTCACTGTTATACACACTGGTAGAGCGGAGCGCGTGTTATACAGACGGTGAGTGTATGTAGGTACCAGGCAGTGGCACAGGATGATACAACATTGTCTATATCACAGGTTCTAGAGCTATGTGGAAGACTACTTTAGTCTTCCACTGTGGTACTCTCACACAGTCTCAAGATGGCTCTGCACATGGTCAGTAGTAACGTTGGTGGCCATCTTGGTACAACGAAAGTAGCTTCCCTTGAAGAGTAGCAACATGGAGTCTGCACAGTAGCACACTCCACTATCAACAAAATCTGCAATGTAATATACAGGATGGGTCTCCCATATCTAAAATGCTTGGCACTAGAAGTATTTTGGATATCGTTTTTTCCATATTTTGGAATATTTGCTTACCATAATGAGATATCTTGGGGATGGGACCCAAGTCTTAACACAGAATGCATTTATGTTTCATATATACCGTATACACATACCCTGAAGATAATGTTCCACAGTATTTTAATAATATTGTGAACAAAAAGTTTTTGTATATACACAAAATTCATCTGTTTCATATACTACTCATACACATGAGTACACCTGAAGATAGTTTTATACAAACATTTTAATAATTGTGTGCATTAAAGATAAGGCTTAATTCAGACCTGATCGCAGCAGCAAAATTGTTCTCTAATGGGCAAAACCATGGGCACTGCAGGTTTGGGGGGGGGGGAGGGTTGGGGGGGACAGATTTAAAATGCGGAGAGATATAGAGTTAGGTGGGTTATATTGTTTCAGTGCAGAGTAAATACTGGCTGTTTTATTTTTACACTGCAAATTTAGATTTCAGTTTGAACACACCCCACCCAAATCTAACGCTCTCCGCACATGTTATTTCTGCCCCATCTGCACTACTGTAGCATTTCCACACACGGTACCTTATAATCGGGTTTGGGACTCATGGTTGACAGTGTCTAGGTCAACAGCCATTAGGTCAACAGCTGTTGGTTGACAGTGGCTAGGTCGACACTAGAAATAGGTCGACGTGGCCATTAGGTTGACATGAACTAGGTCGACATGAAAAAAGGTCGACATGAGTTTTCCTGGGGGGGGTTTGCGTCGTTTTCTTCGTAAAGTGACCGGGATCCCTAATTAGTGCACTGTGTCCCCTCGCTCCGCTACCGCTGCGCTCGGCACAGGTTACCGTTCCCTGTCATAGTCCACGTGGATCGTAAAGTATGAAAAAGTTCAATTTTTTTTTTTTAAACTCAGGTCATCCTATTTGCATGTCGACCTTGTTCATGTCGACCTAATGGTCGTGTAGACCTATTTCTAGTGTCGAGCTAGCCACTGTTGAAAACTTTGTTTTGTTCACAATATTATTAAAATATTGTGGAAAATTACCTTCACGGTATGTGTATACGGTATATATGAAACATAAATGCATTCTGTGTTAAGACTTGGGTCCCATCCCCAAGATATCTCATTATGGTAAACATATATTCAAAAATATGGAAAAAAAACGATATCCAAAATACTCCTAGTGCCAACAGGGCGTAACTAGACCTTTGAAGGCCCCATAGCAAGATTTTCAATGGGCCCCCTGTGCTCTGCGAGAGCGATGGAGAGCACGCAGGAGTTAATTTTGGAAGTCAAAACAGCAGGGAGAGGGCAGGGCCTGACAGTGGAGGGTGGTACCGGGCAGGGTGGACACTGAGGTGTCAGTTATACTAAAATCTCCTATATATTTGCCTTGTGATTCTGTGCCTGGCCCTCTAACGCTGGGTGGAGTCACAGGGCTGGCTGCAGTTAGCAGCTCCTGCCCTGTCCCAGCACACCACTAGCAGAACGGGAGCAGCAGCCACAGAATCCGGACACCATCCCCACACAGAAGCCACCAGGGGATAGACCCACCACAGTGCCAGGTAACCATGGACCCTTCCCTTGGCACCTACACCCCAATGTCTCCCGCACCACACACCCCCAAACCCCCCTCCACCAGCTCACACATGCAGCCACTGACGGCCCTGACACCCCCAGACCCGATGCATAACGGACCAGCACACACACCCGCTAACCCCATAGCACCTATCCCACCCGCCGCACAAGCCCAGCATCTCCCACACTCTCACAGCCGGCACGGACACGGTGGCCGGGCCCCGCCGGCCGCACCATGGCCAACCAGACAGCCGCAGGCCGCACCATCCCTCCCGCCCTCCGCACTCCCCCGGCGCCAGCTCCCGCTGCCTCCCCGGCCGGATCCTGCGCCACCCGCCCCTCCTAATGTGTATGGCGGCAATACACATTAGGAGGGACGGACGGCGCAGGAGACGGCTTCATAGGCCTCCCTGCGCCGCTTACAGACACTCGCCACCTCCTCCGCACACTAAGAAAACGCTGCCTCCCACCATCCCCAGACACCCAGACTGCACACCCAGGGACTGGACTGCCGGCTCCACAGACAAGAGCCGGGGGACAGCACGCCTGGTACTGGGGATGCTGCACCAACTTCACAGGTGAGAGAGTGCACAGGCAGCACCGCATCTCTGCGTCCCCTTCCTGGCGCCCCCCACGTCTCTGCATCCCCTCCCTGCCGCCCGCATCTCTGCGTCCCCTCCCTGCCACCCCGCCTCTCTGAGCCCCCTCCCTGCCTCTCTGCGTCCCCTCCCTGCCGCCCCCCGAATCTGTGTCCACTCCATGCCGCCCCGCCTCTCTGCGTCCCCTCCCTGCCGCCCCCCGCGTCTCTGCGTCCCCTCCCTGCCGTCTGCCTCTCTGCGTCCCCTCCCTGCCTCTCTGCGTCCCCTCCCTGCCGCCCCCCGAGTCTGTGTCCTCTCCCTGCGTCCCCTCCCTGCCGCCCAGTGTCTCTGCGTCCCCTCCCTGCCGCCCCGCCTTTCTGCATTCCCTCCCTGCTGCCCCGCGTCTCTGCCTCCCCTCCCTGCCGCCCCGCCTTTCTGCATTCCCTCCCTGCCGCCCCGCGTCTCTGCCTCCCCTCCCTGCCGCCCCGCGTCTCTGCCTCCCCTCCCTGCCGCCCCGCCTTTCTGCATTCCCTCCCTGCTGCCCCGCGTCTCTGCCTCCCCTCCCTGCCGCCCCGCGTCTCTGCCTCCCCTCCCTGCCGCCCCGCCTTTCTGCATTCCCTCCCTGCCGCCCCGCGTCTCTACCTCCCCTCCCTGCCGCCCCGCGTCTCTGCGTCCCCTCCCTGCCGCCCGCCTCTCTGCGTCCTCTCCCTGCCGCCCCACCTCTCTGCGTCCCCTCCCTGCCGACCCGCCTCTCTGCGTCTCATCCCTGCCGACCCACCTCTCTGCGTCCCCTCCTTGCCGCACCGCGTCTCTGCTTCCCCTCCCTGCCGCACCGCGTCTCTGCTTCCCCTCCCTGCTGCCCCGCGTCTCTGCGTCACCTTGCAGCCGCGGACACAGTAACGGCAACACGCCGCATGCACCACAGCCGCACAAACCGCTGCCGCCCGCCCCACAACCTCTCTCATACACCCGGCCCCCACTGTACCGCCAGATGCCGTCACCACAACGGCGCAACCCCCTCCACTTCCACATCCACGTCACCCGCACCTGTCTGTGTGCCGGACCCCAGCCTCACGCTACTCCTGCCCCCAGATCCACATAAAGTCGCTCCCCTCCCAGCAGCTCTCCAGGCACCATGCTGCCTGGGGGACTGCTCAGTGTCAGGGCCGGCGCCAGCATTAGGCAGCTGCCTATGGGTGCCTGCCACGCTCCCGCTTCACTAACTTTTTACTGGACTGGGATCGGAGGAGGCTCCGGCAGGGGACCACAGCACGCTGCAGCTGTGTGGGGAAGGGACGGCCTCGGGGGATGCCGGTCCACTGTCCACCTGACGGAGGCGCCGGGGAGCGGAAGAGGCTTGCACCCGCCGACCCGAACGTGCTGCTGCTGTGTGAGGAGGTGACTCTCTCAGGGCCTTCTGTGGATAACGACACCGAGGAGCGGAGGAGGAGGTGCCGGCGATGTCCAGCATACTGCAGCTGTGTGGGAAAGTGACAGGCCATGGGAATGCCGGGGCCCAGCCCAGCCACAATTGGTGAGTGCGGACATGAGTTCAGTCGCTGTGTCTGTATATGTCCTTGCTGTACAGACCAGTATCATGCTGTGTGTATAGGACCCCGTCCCCCACCCACGGCTACCCCCACAACTGCGCCTCCACCACCCGCTGCACTTCCAGACCCCCTCCCCCATCTGCCAAACCACCCCATCTGCCTCTCTTCCACCCGCACCACCCATGCTTCCCCCCCCTCACACTGCACATCCCAAACCCTACCCCACCAGCAGCACCCACCCTCCCCCACCCGTGTCATCCACGCACCCCCATACCTGCCCCTCCACCACCCGCGGCACCTCCGGACCCCCTCCGCCATCCACCACACCCCCGCAATCAGCCCCTTCTCCACCCGCAGCACCTCCGGACACCATCCACCGCACCCCTGCAATAAACCCCTTCTCCACCCTCAGCACCTTCGGAACCCTTCCCCCATCCACAACAGCCCTGCACCTGCCCCTCTCCCACCACACCCCTCTCCTCCACTATTCACACCATCTCCGAACCCACTCCCCCATTCGCAGCCCCCCCTCCCCAGCACCTCCCAACCCCCTCACCCATCTGCGCCCCCCCCCATCAACCTCCTTCCACCCGTAGCATCTACAGACACCCTCCCCCACACAACAGCAAACCACGCACCCCTCCCTTCCCCACACGCGCCACTCACTCCTCCCCCACCCTCAGAACCCCCACAACCGCCCCTCCCCTACCGCCCTCAGACCCCGTCCCACACCCACTGCAACATCCGCAACACCCCCTCCACCACTCCTGACTCTATCCGCCACACAATCGCACCTGCCTCTCTCCCACCCGTAGCACCCATTCTCCTCCCCTACACACGGTACATCCCGCAACTCCAACTCCCCCATCCGCACCCCTCCTCATCTGCCCGCCCTCCACCCGCAGCATCTAAACACACCCTCCCTGCCCCCCGCACCCGCTCCTCCCCCACGCGTGGCACCCCCACACCCGCAGCGCCTCAGAAAACCACACCTGCCCTTCCCCCACCCGCGACACCCCCACCCATAGCACCTCCGGCCCCCACTCTCCCCCGCCCATCCCCACCCGCAGCAACTCCCTTCCCCATCCGCCCCTCCACCTGCAGCATCTACAGACACTCTCCCCCATCCACGGTCCCCCCCACACCCGCTACATTCTCTACATCGTGCCTTGCAGGTGCTGTTCACGTCGTAACAAGAGGCGACGCCCCCTTCACCATCCGCTGGCCTTACATTGCGTAATATTTTACCACTAACAACAGTAGGAATGCAGGTAATACTCCATATAATCATATATTCAACCACACAAAGACGTGCAGGGGTGAAGGGGGCGTAGCCCCCTACGACGGTGTGAAGAGCGCCCGTAAGGCGCGATGAAGCACCTAGTATATATATATATATATATATATATATGCAGCAAAAAGGAATGGGGATAAGCAACCAATGGTGCAAAAGATAATTAATAAGGGAGCAATACCCAATGTATATAACAATATATACAATTTATTGTAACAACAGGAGCGCAAAGGTAAAAAAAATATATATTTAAAAACTTCACGTGACATAAATTCATTAAAAACAAAATAAAATAAAAATAGATTTTTTTATGAAGACACAGATAAAAAATTAATCATTTAAAAAAGCATAAATATATATATATAAAAATCTCTTCTCAATTGGGGGTCACCCCTTGAAGAAGTCTGTATGACGAAAAGCGTTGGTCCCCTTAGATGACCTCCAATTGAGATAAGAGATTTTTATATATATTTCTCTTACGTCCTAGAGGTTGCTGGGGACTCCGGACCATGGGGATAGACGGGCTCTGCAGGAGACATGGGCACTTTAAGAAAGACTTTAGGTCTGGGTGTGCACTGGCTCCTCCCTCTATGCCCATCCTCCAGACCTCAGTTTGATACTGTGCCCAGAGGAGACTGGGTGCATTACAGGGAGCTCTCCTGAGTTTCCTGTCAGAAAGTATTTTGTTAGGTTTTTTATTTTCAGGGAGCCTGCTGGCAACAGACTCCCTGCATCGAGGGACTGAGGAGAGAGAAGCAGTCCTACTTCTGTGAGTTTCAAGGCTCTGCTTCTTAGGCTACTGGACACCATTAGCTCCAGAGGGAGTCGGAACACAGGTCTCACCCTGGAGTTCGTCCCGGAGCCGCGCCGCCGTCCTCCTCACAGAGCCGGAAGATAGAAGCCTGGTGAGTATGTGAAGAAAGAAGACTTCAGAGGCGGCAGAAGACTTCAGATCTTCACCTAGGTAACGCACAGAAGTAAAGCTGTGCGCCATTGCTCCCAAACACCTCACACACGGCAGTCACTGTAAGGGTGCAGGGTGCAGGGGGGGCGCCCTGGGCAGCATATGAACCTCTCTTTGGCAAAAGTATATATGTATACAGCTGGCCACTGTATGTATATATATATATATATAAGAGCCCCCGCCAATTTTTTGTGTATTTGAGCGGGACAGAAGCCGCCGCCGAGGGGGCGCGGCTTCTCCCTCAGCACTCACCAGCGCCATTTTCTCCACAGCACAGCTGAGAGGAAGCTCCCCGGACTCTCCCCTGCTTATTCACAGTGAAAGAGGGTTTTAAAGAAGAGGGGGGCACATAATTAGGCGCATATATACATATATACACAGCGCTACTGGGTAAACATATATTTATTGTGTTTTTTCCTGGGTCATATAGCGCTGGGGTGTGTGCTGGCATTCTCTCTCTCTGTCTCTCCAAAGGGCCTTGTGGGGGAACTGTCTTCAGATAAGAGGATTCCCTGAGTGTGTGGTGTGTCGGTACGCATGTGTCGACATGTCTGAGGTAAAAGGCTCTCCTAGAGAAGACGGGGAGCAAATGAATGTGGTGTCTCCGTCGACAACGCCGACACCTAACTGGATGGATATGTGGCATGTTTTATGTGCTAATGTAAATTTATTGCACAAAAAATTAGAGCTTAAGCTAGGGTACAGCCAGGGAGTCAACCCATGTCTGTCCCTATGTCGCAGGGACCTTCGGGGTCTCAAAAGCGCCCACTATCCCAAATAATAGATACAGATACCGACACGGATTCTGACTCCAGTGTCGACTACGATGATGCAAAATTACAGCCAAAATTGTCTAAATGTATATGATTATTGCAATAAAAGATGTTTTGCATATCACCGAGGAACCCCCTGTCCCTGACACGAGGGTACACATGTATAAGGGAAAGAAACCTGAGGTAACCTTTCCCCCCTCACATGAGTTGAACGAATTATGTGAAAAAGCTTGGGAATCTCCAGACAAAAAACTGCAGATTCCCAAAAGGATTCTTATGGCGTATCCTTTCCCGCCAACGGACAGGATACGGTGAGAATCCTCCCCTAGGGTGGAAAAAGCATTGACACGCTTATCCAAAAAGGTAGCGCGGCATCCCAAGATACGGCTACCCTCAGGGATCCTGCTGACCGCAAGCAGGAGATTACCTTGAAGTCCATTTGCACACATTCTGGTACCTTACCCAGACCGGCAATTGCGTCGGCCTGGGTTTGTAGCGCTGTAGCAGCATGGACAGATACCTAATCAGCGGAAATTGAGACCCTAGATAAGGATACCATTTTATTGACCCCAGGGCATATAAAAGATGCGGTCTTATATATGAGAGATGCTCAAAGACGCTATGTCGACTTCTGCTAGACGAGTCCTATGGACCCGGCAATGGACAGGTGATGCCGACTCAAAGAGGCATATAGAGGTTTTACCTTACAGGGGTGAGGAAGTATTTGGGGAAGGTCTCTTGGAGCTGGTCTCCACAGCTACAGCTGGTAAATCTAAATTTTTTGCCTTATATTCCCTCACAGCCTAAGAAAGCACCACATTTCCAAATGCAGTCCTTTCGATCACAAAGAAACAAGAAAGTACGAGGTGCGTCCTTTCTTGCCAGAGGTAAGGGCAGAGGAAAAAAGCTGCACAACACAGCTAGTTCCCAGGAACAGAAGTCCTCCCCGGCCTCTGCAAAATCCACCGCATGACGCTGGGGCTCCGCTAAAGGAGTCCGCCCCAGTGGGGACACGTCTTCGAATTTTCAGCCACATCTGGGTTCACTCGCAAGTGAATCCCTGGGCAATAGAAATTGTTTCTCAGGGTTACAAGCTGGAATTCAAAGAGGTGCCTCCTCGCCGGTTTTTCAAATCGGCCCTGCCAGCTTCTCCCCAGGAAGGGGAGATAGTGTTAAATGCAATTCACAAATTGTATCTTAAACAGGTTGTGGTCAAGGTTCCCCTGCTTTAACAAGGAAGGGGATATTACTCAATCCTGTTTGTAGTCCCGAAACCGGGCGGTTCGGTCAGACCCATATTAAATTTAAAAATCCCTGAACCTATAATTGAAAAGGTTCAAGTTCAAGATGGAATCGCTAAGAGCGGTCATCGCCAGCCTGGAAGGGGGGGATTTTATGGTATCTCTGGACATAAAGGCTGCATACCTTCATGTTCCCATTTATCTACCTCATCAGGCATACCTGAGATTTGCGGTACAGGATTGTCATTACCAATTTCAGACGTTGCCGTTTGGGCTTTCCACGGCCCCGAGGATTTTCACCAGGGTAATGGCGGAAATGATGGTGCTCCTACGCAAGCAAGGTGTCACAATTATCCCGTACTTAGACGATCTCCTCATAAAAACAAGATCAAGAGAGCAGCTACTGAACAGCGTATCACTTTCACTGAAGGTGTTACAGAAACGCGGCTGGATTCTCAATATCCCGAAGTCGCAGTTGGTTCCGACGATTCGTCTGACTTTCTTGGGCATGATTCTGGATACGGACCAGAAAAGAGTTTATCTTCCGATAGAAAAAGCTCAGGAACTCATGACTCTAGTCAGGAACCTATTGAAACCAAAACAGGTGTCAGTGCATCACTGCACTCGAGTCCTGGGAAAGATGGTGGCATCATACGAGGCCATTCCCTTCGGCAGACTCAACGCGAGGACTTTCCAGTGGGACCTGCTGGACAAGTGGTCCGGGTCACATCTACAGATTCATCAGTTGATCTCCCTGTTCCCCAGGGCCAGGGTATCTCTCCTGTGGTGGCTGCAGGGTGCTCACCTTCTAGAAGGCTGCAGGTTCGACATTCAGGACTGGATCCTGGTGACCACGGACGCGAGCCTTAGAGGTTGGGGAGCAGTCACACAGGGAAGAAACTTCCAAGGTCTTTGGTCAAGTCAAGAGACTTGTCTTCACATCAACATCCTGGAACTGAGCGCCCTACGTCAAGCGGAGACATTACTGCGCGACCAACCAATTCTGATCCAGTCAGACAACATCACCGCAGTGGCTCATGTAAACCGCCAAGGCGGCACAGGGAGCAGAGTGGCAATGGCGGAAGCCACCAGAATTCTTCGCTGGGCGGAAATTCATGTAAGCGCACTGTCTGCAGTGTTCATTCCCGGAGTGGACAACTGGGAAGCAGACTACCTCAGCAGACACGACCTGCATCCAGGAGAGTGGGGACTTCATCCGGAAAGTCTTCGCACAGATTGCAAGTCAGTGGGGATTACCCCAGATAGACATGAGGGCGTCCCGCCTCAACAAAAATCTACAGAGGTATTGCACCAGATCAAAAGATCCTCAGGCGGTAGCTGTAGACGCCCTAGGGACACCGTGGGTGTTCCAGTCGGTCTATGTATTTCCTCCTCTTCCTCTCATACCCAAGGTGTTGAAAATAATAAGAAAGAGAGGAGTGAGAACAATTCTCATTGTTCCAGATTGGCCACGAAGGACCTGGTATCCGGATCTGCAGGAAATGCTCACAGAAGATCCGGGGCCTCTTCCTATAGGACAGGACCTGTTGCAACAGGGGCCCTGTCTGTTCCAAGACTTGCCGCGGCAGCGTTTGACGGCATGGCGGTTGAACGCCGGATCCTAGCGGAGAAGGCATTTCGGATGAGGTCATTCCTACGCTGATAAAGGCTAGGAAGGACGTGACTTCTAAACATTATCACCGTATATGGCGAAAATATGTTCTTGGGAGGCCAGGAATGCTCCTACGGAAGAATTCCATCTGGGCCGTTTCTTTCACTTCCTACAAACTGGAGTGAATTTGGGCCTAAAATTAGGCTCCATTAAGGTTCAGATTTCGGCCTTATCCATTTTTCTTTCAAAAAGAATGGGCTTATCTCCAAGTACAGGCTTTTGTGAAGGGAGTGCTGCATATTCAGCCTCCTTTTGTACCTCCGGTGGCGCCTTGGGACCTTAACGTGGTGTTGAGTTTCCTTAAGTCGCATTGGTTTGAACCACTTAAAACGGTGGAGTTAAAATATCTCACTTGAAAGGTGGTCATGTTATTGGCCTTGGCTTCGGCTAGGCGAGTGTCGGAATTGGTGGCTTTGTCTCATAAAAGCCCCTATCTGGTTTTTACATATGGATAGAGCGGAATTGCGGACTCGTCCTCAATTCTTGCCTAAGGTGGGGTCATCTTTTCATATGAACCAACCTATTGTGGTGCCTGTGGCTACACGTGACTTGGAGGATTCCGAGTCCCTTGCTGTGGTCAGGGCTTTGAAAATTTACGTGACCAGAACGGCTAGAGTCAGAAAAACAGAAGCACTGTTTGTCCTGTATGCAGCCAACAAGGTTGGTGCCCCTGCTTCAAAGCAGACTATTGCTCGCTGGATCTGTAACACGATTCAGCAGGCACATTCTACGGCAGGATTGCCGTTACCAAAATCAAGGCCCATTCCACTAGGAAGGTGGACTCGTCTTGGGCGGCTGCCCGAGGGGTCTCGGCACTACAGCTGTGCCGAGCTGCTACTTGGTCGGGTTCAGACATCTTTGCAAAGTTCTATAAGTTTGAGACCCTGGCTGAGGAGGACCTCCTGTTTGCTCAATCGGTGCTGCAGAGTGATCCGCACTCTCCCGCCCGTTTGGGAGCTTTGGTATAATCCCCATGGTCCTTACGGAGTCCCCAGCATCCTCTAGGACGTAAGAGAAAGTAAGATTTTAAACCTACCGGTAAATCTTTTTCTCGTAGTCCGTAGAGGATGCTGGGCGCCCGTCCCAAGTGCGGACTTATTCTGCAAGACTTGTACAGCTTGAGTATCCCATATCCAAATATTCCAAAATACGGAATATTCCGAAATACGGACTTTTTTGAGTGAGAGTGAAATAGTGAAACCTTTGTTTTTTGATGGCTCAATGTACACAAACTTTGTTTAATACACAAAGTTATTAAAAATATTGTATTAAATGACCTTCAGGCTGTGTGTATAAGGTGTATATGAAACATAAATAAATTGTGTGAATGTAGACACACTTTGTTTGTTATAAAAAATATTGGCTAAAATTGACTTCAGGCTGTATGTATAAGGTGTATATGAAACACAAATGCATTCTGTGCTTAGACTTAGGTCCCATCACCATGATATCTCATTATGTTACGCAATTATTCCAAAATACGGAAAAATCCAATATCCAAAATACCTCTGGTCCCAAGCATTTTGGATAAGGGATACTCAACCTGTATATAGTTTTGCTTACATAAGGGTTATGTTATAGTTTTCATCGGTCTTGGACTGATGCTATGTTGTTTTCATACTGTTAACTGGTTAGTATATCACAAGTTATACAGTGTGATTGGTGTGGCTGGTACGAATCTTGCCCTTGGATTAACAAAAATCTTTTCCTCGTACTGTCCGTCTCCTCTGGGCACAGTTTCTCTAACTGAGGTCTGGAGGAGGGGCATAGAAGGAGGAGCCAGTTCACACCCAGACCTAAAGTTTTTCTTAAAGTGCCCATGTCTCCTGCGGAGCCCGTCTATCCCCATGGTCCTTACGGAGTCCCCAGCATCCTCTACGGACTACGAGAAAAAGATTTACCGGTAGGTTTAAAATCTTATTTTTTTTATTCATATATATGCTTTTTTAAATGATAAATTTTTTATGTTTTCATAAAAATAAAAATTGTATTTTATTTTTTTAATGAATTTATGTCACGTGAAGTTTTTATATAAATAAATAAATATATATATATATATATATATATATATATATACAAACAAATATAGAAAACCACAGCACTCGCCACCCCAGAAGCGGGGTGCAGTGTCTGCACTCACCACTCATAGGGTGGGGTGCATGCAGCCCATGGCCACCTACCCAAATATATACAAATAGAGAATTCAGCACTCACAATAGCAAGCTCACTTGTCCTCACAACATCAATAAATAAATGATGGGGGTTTAGTTAGTGAATTGGCCAATGCACGGAAGCCTGCATACCGCTCCACGGTACCCCACCTACATGCAGGTCCTACACTATCACAAAGCCTAAAGAATTAAAACCTGGCAACTGTATCACATAATATAACTGCAAATATGCCCACTAAGTTTAATGTATGCCTGCCACATATCTAGTGGCTTTTAAAGGCATACTAGTCACCTGACACAGCCGGTAAATTACTAAGGAGCAGCTGACACAGGTTTAGAACAATTGAGATTACACAGGGGTGCATGAAAAGGCCTGTGACCATGGTTAATAAGAGTTAACCAAAGATTAACCCAATAATCTTTGGTTAACTCTTATTAACCATGGTCACAGGCCTTTTCATGCACCCCTGTGTAATCTCAATTGTTCTAAACCTGTGTCAGCTACTCCTTAGTAATTTACCGGCTGTGTCAGGTGACTAGTATGCCTTTAAAAGCCACTAGATATGTGTCAGGCATACATTAAACTTAGTGGGCATATTTGCAGTTATATTATGTGATACAGTTGCCAGGTTTTAATTCTTTAGGCTTTGTGATAGTGCAGGACCTGCATGTAGGTGGGGTACCGTGGAGCGGTATGCAGGCTTCCGTGCATTGGCCAATTCACTAACTAAACCCCCATCATTTATTTATTGATGTTGTGAGGACAAGTGAGCTTGCTATGGTGAGTGCTGAATTCTCTATTTGTATGTATTTGGGTAGGTGGCCATGGGCTGCATGCACCCCACCCTATGAGTGGTGAGTGCAGACACTGCACCCCGCTTCTGGGGTGGCGAGTGCTGTGGTTTTCTATATTTGTTTGTATATTATGGGGTTAATCTTTTGTTAACTCTTATTAACCATGGTCACAGGCCTTTTCATGCACCCCTGTGTAATCTCAATTGTTCTAAACCTGTGTCAGCTGCTCCTTAGTAATTTACCAACTGTGTCAGGTGACTAGTATGCCTTTAAAAGCCACTAGATATGTGGCAGGCATACATTAAACTTAGTGGGCATATTTGCAGTTATATTATGTGATACAGTTGCCAGGTTTTAATTCTTAAGGCTTTGTGATAGTGTAGGACCTGCATGTAGGTGGGGTACCGTGGAGCGGTATGCAGGCTTCCGTGCATTGGCCAATTCACTAACTAAACCCCCATCATTTATTTATTGATGTTGTGAGGACAAGTGAGCTTGCTATGGTGAGTGCTGAATTCTCTATTTGTATATATATATATATATATATATATATATATATATATTACCTTTACGCTCCTGCTGTTACAATAAATTGTATATATTTTTATATACATTGGGTATTGCTCCCTTATTAATTATCTTTTGCACCATTGGTTGCTTGTCCCTATTCCTTTTTGTTGCACACATTTTTTACGGGGACCTGCCACCCCCGGGTACTTTGGGGAACAGCTGACACCCTTATATATTAGGGAGTGCTTTTTTACATCTAGTACATATATATATATTTATACGAATTTGAAGTGTCCTAATTATTGCCTGATAAAATGAGGTCCATTTCATAAGTTGCGCAGTATTTCTCTATGATAGACAATTATATATGTGTATATATATATATATATATATATATATATATATATATACACTGCTCAAAAAAATAAAGGGAACACTAAAATAACACATCCTAGATCTGAATGAATTAAATATTCTTATTAAATACTTTGTTCTTTACATAGTTGTGTTGAATGTGCTGACAACAAAATCACACAAAAATCACACAAAAATTATCAATGGAAATCAAATTTATTAACCCATGGAGGTCTGGATTTGGAGTCACACTCAAAATTAAAGTGAAAAAACACACTACAGGCTGATCCAACTTTGATGTAATGTCCTTAAAACAAGTCAAAATGAGGCTCAGTAGTGTGTGTGGCCTCCATTTTCAGAAAATGCAAGGCCATCCTGGGTTCAGTATGAAAGGTGCAGACCCGGGATGTCTCGGCTCCAAATGCTGGTATGAAAGGTGCCAACCCGGGAATGTCCCTGCATGAGCCCGTGGCAGTATTCCCGGGTTTTGCCCCTGCATTTCTGGTGTGAAAGGGGTATAAGTGGACAGTTTGATTTCACAGAAGTGTGATTGACTTGGAGTTACATTGTGTTGTTTAAGTGTTCCCTTTATTTTTTTGAGCAGTGTGTATGTATGTATATATATATATATATATATATATATATATATATATATATATATATATATATATATATATAGCCAGAGAAAGGAGGCGGCACTCAGAGTCTCAAAGACTTAGTGAAAAACGACCCGTGTTTATTTTTTGAAATAAACACGGGTCGTTTTTCACTAAGTCTTTGAGACTCTGAGTGCCGCCTCCTTTCTCTGGCTGTATAAGGATTGATACTCCTTGAGGAGGGCACCTGAGCAAGTACCCAGGTGGAGAGAGAGTGCCGGACTGCAGAGAGGAGTGTGTATATATATATATATATATATATATATATATATATATATATATATATATATGTATAAATATAAAAAATACTGGAAGGAGTGGCACTCAGGGATTTCAACGTAAACACACAGAAGCTTTTGTGTGTTTCCTTTGAAATCCCTGTGCAGGTGGGTCATTTGTTGCAGGCAACGGGGTAAGGTATACCTGTATATGTCAGTGAGTACCAGCATTTTCTCTATTTATATACAGTATGTGTATATGTGTGTGTGTGTATATATATATATATATATATATATATGTGTGTATAAAGGGGGCACTCACAAACTTATGAATAATATAGGGCAGACGCCCGTAAGCTGATGGGCGTCTGCCCTGTATTATCCACAAGTATGTGTGCGCCACCTGGGATGGCCCCGCCTCCCATTGCACCTTTATGGTGGCACCTGGCAATGCTGTATTATTATTATTACTATTATTATTATGAGTGCCGAGAACGCTGAATGGATATATAGAGAGGGAGAATTAGTGTATTTGGTGTATATATATATATATATATATATATATATATATATATATATATATATATACACATGCATAAGTGTATATATATATATATATATATATATATACTTATGCATGTATATATATATATATATATATCTATATATATATATATTGTAACACTGTAGGGGTGCAAGGCGCCTTTTCCTGGGGAATATGGTAGCACGCAGCAGCTGAGGAACAACACAAGTCCAGTTTCTGGTACAACTGACCCCGGCCAGTTTTATTGAAACAGAAAATAAAACAAACCCCAAAATAAAAATACCTTGCCTGTCCGGCACTAACTAAACATAAGATATTCCTAACTGTCACTAAACAAAACACAGAGTTCTTCAGTACATACTGTATAGCTTACTTGCATCAGAAAGCGTGTCTCTCACACACAGATCCCTCAGCCTTCCCAGGCAGTCTGCCCATACTAATCAGGTTAGCAGCACTATAACACACTTACACAGCTGAAACCCTGATTAGCCCTCTGTGAGGCCAAAGACCCGAACTGGGCCCAATGTCTAGAACTCGCCTTATCTCTCTCTCAGAGCCTTTACCCAGCTTTTACAGCAAACTGAAAAGGTTCAGACAAAACAAAAAGCATTTTTCCTAGAAGTTAACATTTTCTAAAACATGTAAGACAAGAACCTGGGACAAATATACCTGCCCTCAAACACTATCCCAGTGTTCTTGTCACATATCCCCCTCCCCTGTTTCGACCTAGGGGCCGGAACACTTGTAGCCCCCAAACAGAAGATGCGAGACAATGCATCTGCGTTGGCCAATTGTGTTCCCGGTCTATGTTCGACAGTAAACTTAAAGTCCTGCAACGCTAGCAACCATCTAGTTACACGAGCATTCTTGCCTCTATTTACATACATCCATTTTAAAGGGGCATGGTCTGTCACTAGTCTGAATTGTCTACCCAAGAGGTAATATCTCAAGGTATCTAGTGCCCACTTAATGGCCAAAGCCTCCTTTTCCACAATGGCATACCTTTTTTCATGCTCATTGAGTTTCCTACTCAAATAAATGATAGGGTGTTCGTCCCCATCTCTGGTTTGGGACAGCACAGCACCTATCCCTACCTCTGAGGCATCTGTCTGTACCACAAATTCTTTTGAAAAATCTGGTGTTATCAACACCGGTTGTGAACACAAAGCCACTTTTAACGCTTGGAACGCCTTTTCTGCATCAGGGTTCCATTTCACCACATTTGACTGCTTCCCTTTGGTAAGGTCTGACAACGGCACCGCTGTGGTCGCAAAATTAGGAATAAACCGTCTATAGTACCCAGTAATTCCCAAAAAAAGCCCTTACCTGTTTTTTATTCACTGGACGAGGCCAGTTTTGAATAGCATCAACTTTATTCAATTGGGGCCTAATCAGACCTCTGCCTATGGTGAAGCCCAAGTATTTGACCTCCTCCATTGCGAGGCAGCACTTCTTTGGGTTAGCAGTTAACCCTGCCTCTCTGATTGAGTCCAGTACTGCTTGTACTTTAACCAAATGTGACCCCCAGTCTGTACTGTGAATTACCACATCATCCAAATAGGCAGCTGCATATTTTCTATGGGGCCTCAAAATTTTATCCATCGCCCGTTGAAAGGTTGCTGGAGCCCCATGCAACCCAAAGGGTAACATCTTATACTGGTACAGCCCCTCCGGAACCGAAAAGGCTGTTTTTTCTTTGGCGCTATCAGATAAAGGTATTTGCCAGTAACCTTTGGTCAGGTCCAATGTGGTGAGAAACCTGGCTGTTCCCAGCCTTTCTACAAGCTCATCCACACGGGGCATGGGGTATGCGTCAAACTTGGACACCTCATTTAACTTACGAAAGTCATTACAGAAGCGTATGCTACCGTCGGGCTTCGGGATGAGCACTATGGGACTGGACCACTCACTGTTAGACTCCTCTATGACTCCAAGTTCTAACATGGTTTTAACTTCCTTAGAAATAGCTTCTCGCTGAGCTTCAGGAATCCTATATGGCTTTAAATGAACCCTGACCCCTGGTTCTGTGACAATGTCATGTTTTATTATGGTCGTTCGGCCAGGCAGCTCTGAAAATACCTCCCTATTTTGGATGAGAAATTCTTTAACCTGATTGTTCTGATCAGCTGATAATGTCTCTGACACCTTCACTGCGGGAAGCAACCGGGGTGAAAACACCGAAGGGCAAGGCTCCGCTGACAGAGACAACCTATCTTTCCAGGGTTTGATTAAGTTAACATGGTAAATCTGTTCGGGTTTTCTCTTTCCCGGCTGGTATACTTTGTAATTAACCTCATTCACTTTTTCCCTAATCTCAAATGGACCCTGCCATTTAGCTAGGAATTTGCTTTCCACAGTGGGTACCAAAACAAGAACTCTATCTCCAGGAGCAAATTCCCGTATCTTGGCACTCCGGTTATAGACCCTCTGTTGAGCACTTTGGGCCTGTTCCATGTGCTCTCTGACAACAGGTACCACGGCTGCAATCCTATCCTGCATTTGTGTTACATGCTCAATAACGCTTCTATAAGGAGTGGGCTGTCCTTCCCACGTCTCTTTGGCAATATCCAACAACCCTCTGGGGTGTCTACCATACAACAAATCAAACGGAGAAAACCCCGTAGAGGACTGAGGAACTTCTCTGATGGCCATTAACAAGTAGGGCAACAAACAATCCCAGTTTTTCCCATCTCTCTCAACAACCTTTTTTAACATACTTTTTAATGTTTTATTAAACCTTTCCACCAACCCGTCAGTTTGGGGATGGTAGATGGACGTCCTGAGGTGAGTGACCTTAAATAACTTGCACAATTCTTTCATGATCCTTGACATAAATGGAGTACCTTGGTCAGTCAAAATTTCTTTTGGTATTCCCACTCTACTAAATACCTGCACCAGCTCCTTAGCTATCGCCTTGGTTGTGATAGTGCGTAAAGGGACAGCCTCAGGATATCGAGTGGCATAGTCCATAATTACCAGGATATACTGATGGCCCCGAGCAGACTTTAACAAGGGCCCCACGAGATCCATGGCTATTCTGTCAAACGGGACCTCTATAATAGGCATGGGAACTAGTGGGCTCCTGAAATGGGGTCTAGGGGCATGATACTGGCATTCAGGACAGGAAGAACAATATTCAGACACTTCTTTATAAACCCCTGGCCAAAAGAACCTTTGTAAAACTCTTTCAGTGGTTTTTTCTGCCCCTAAATGTCCTGCGGTAACGTGACTATGAGCTAAATCTAGTACCGTTCTCCGATAAGGCTGGGGAACTACCAGCTGTTCTACCACATCCTCACCCCTTTTGACAATGTGGTACAAGAGCTCATTACAGATGGCCATGTGGGGATACGTAACCCTGTCACCTGGTACCACAGGTTCCCCATTAACAATCTTAACATTCTCTCTAGCCTTTATTAAGGTAGGATCCTTTAACTGTTCAGACGCAAACAGATCCTTCTTTACCTCCAGGTCAGGCACGCTTTCAGTTCTAACTACTATGTCTCTGTTCCCGGCAAGAGGGTCCTCACTGGACTCCCCATCTGTCATTTCCCCAGCCAAACTAGCAAAAGGCAAAGGGCCAGAAAGTTCCGAAGACCCACGTACATCCATAAAATCACCGGTATTATCAACTGGCTTTTTACTTCTCACATCTGTTGATAACCGTGATTCCCACAGTTTCCAAAAATGAGGAAAATCCCTCCCTATTATGGCCTCATGCACCAAGGTAGGGACCAGTCCCACTTTAACCATTGCTGACCCACAACAAGTTTCTATATTCACCTCAGCAGTGGCATAATGTTGGGTATCCCCATGTATGCAAGTTACCCCAATAGGTATTTGCTGGACCTTTAAGGGGTTCACTAACCCAGCTTTCACGAGGGTAACTAAACTTCCTGAATCTAGCAAGGCCTCTACCCGGTTACCCTCTAAGAACACATCACACATTTGTTTTTCCAGCTCAGGTGAAGGTACCACAGTACAGGCTAACCTAGCAAAGAAAGACATTCTGCGACATTCAAAGGCAGCATCACATTGCATGGGTTCTTGCATGACTAGGCAATTGGCAACAACATGACCTGGCATACCACATCTAAAACATTTAACCACACGATTATCAACCCGTTTGGGCAACATAGACCGTTCTAGCCCCATTGGCCTGTCTCCAGGGCCAGTGTTTACAGTCTCTCCAGCCTTGCGTTCTCTTAACCGCCCAGCAACGTTTTCCCACGGAACAGTCTTACCAGTCTTTACTGAAGGGCGCTGTCGAGGATCTATGGGTTGCTGGGTGGTCATCAGTAGTTCCTCTGCTGCCAAATACCGCTCTACCATGTCTACTAATTGGTCAGCAGTACCCGGGTTTCCATGGCTCACCCACTTGCGCAGGACCATGGGCAAAGATCTCAAGTAGCGGTCCATGACGACTCTTTCAACCATCTGGGGACCAGTTAATGTCTCTGGCTGTAGCCATTTTTTTGTTAGCTGAATAAGGTCGTGCATCTGAGAGCGCGGAGGCTTCTCCATGGCGTACACCCAACGGTGCACCCGTTGTGCTCGTACTGACAGCGTGACTCCCAGGCGGGTCAGGATCTCAGTCTTTAGTTTATCATAGTCCCGAGCCTCAGCAGGGCTTAAATCAAAGTACGCTTTTTGGGGCTCACCTGACAGAAAAGGTGCCAGCAGACTGGCCCACTGTGCTTTTGGCCAGTTCTCACGCTCTGCAGTCCTTTCAAACGTGGTCAAGTAGGCCTCCACATCGTCAGCCTCTGTCATTTTCTGCAAGAAGTGACTGGCCCGTATAGAACTAGAGCTGGTCGGAGCACTGACGGCCACATCTCCAATCCGGGCTGCAAGGCTCTGCACCACTTCTGTTAAGGCCTCTCTATCCGGACGCTGTTGCCGGTAAAGTTCGTCAATAGCCACCTGCTGCTGTCTCCTATTTTCCTCTATTGCCACCTGCTGCTGTCGGTTGGCCTCCTGCTGAGCCGCTGTAGCTTGCAGCAAGGCTTTAAGCAGATCCTCCATGTCGACAGATTTTTCAGGCGGCTTTGTAGCTGCTTTCACCCAAGACATATATCAAACCCTCAGGGGTGAGTCTCAGTAACTTCACACTGGGCTGTATCTGCATAAACCACCGTTTTCTGCAGGCCTCACAAAGCTGCTGCTTTCACTTATGCGCAGAACGGGGTTGCTCGCATTCTCCACCAAGTTGTAACACTGTAGGGGTGCAAGGCGCCTTTTCCTGGGGAATATGGTAGCACGCAGCAGCTGAGGAACAACACAAGTCCAGTTTCTGGTACAACTGACCCCGGCCAGTTTTATTGAAACAGAAAATAAAACAAACCCCAAAATAAAAATACCTTGCCTGTCCGGCACTAACTAAACATAAGATATTCCTAACTGTCACTAAACAAAACACAGAGTTCTTCAGTACATACTGTATAGCTTACTTGCATCAGAAAGCGTGTCTCTCACACACAGATCCCTCAGCCTTCCCAGGCAGTCTGCCCATACTAATCAGGTTAGCAGCACTATAACACACTTACACAGCTGAAACCCTGATTAGCCCTCTGTGAGGCCAAAGACCCGAACTGGGCCCAATGTCTAGAACTCGCCTTATCTCTCTCTCAGAGCCTTTACCCAGCTTTTACAGCAAACTGAAAAGGTTCAGACAAAACAAAAAGCATTTTTCCTAGAAGTTAACATTTTCTAAAACATGTAAGACAAGAACCTGGGACAAATATACCTGCCCTCAAACACTATCCCAGTGTTCTTGTCACAATATATATATATATATATATATATACATACATATATATATATATATATATATATATATATACACAGGTTGAGCATCCCATATCCAAATATTCCGAAATACGGAATATTCCGAAATACGGACTTTTTTGAGTGAGAGTGAGATAGTGAAACCTTTGTTTTTTGATGGCTCAATGTACACAAACTTTGTTTAATACACAAAGTTATTAAAAATATTGTATTAAATGACCTTCAGGCTGTGTGTATAAGGTGTATATGAAACATAAATGAATTGTGTGAATGTACACACACTTTGTTTAATGCACAAAGTTATAAAAAATATTAGCTAAAATGACCTTCAGGCTGTGTGTATAAGGTGTATATGTAACATAAATGCATTCTGTGCTTAGATTTAGGTCCCATCACCATAATATCTCATTATGGTATGCAATTATTCCAAAATACGGAAAAATCCCATATCCAAATACCTCTGGTCCCAGGCATTTTGGATAAGGGATACTCAACCTCTATATGCATGCAAGTCTACTGTATGTGTTGCCGGTCACACTGAGCTTTCAGTATAAATACTGGTATATTACCATGTCTAGTCCCATAAGAATGAAGAGCTGGGTAGGTGAGGGAATCTTCTCTGTCTGCAGGTTACTGCAGTCCCGCATCAAAAGCCAGGAATCACTGGCATCTGTTAGTACTGTAGGTTAACAGTGCTTAACTGTGATAGAAGTCTGGGGAGCTCTGGGCTCCTGTAGCTTGGTGTAGTTCTGGTGGTCAGGTGCTTGGCTCAGCAGGGAGCTCTGTTTGTATGTGCCCACTGCTAGATTGACACAGGGCAGGCAGCATTGCGGGCTGGTACAGGCACTTCCACCTGCGGTGACAGAAACCTTTGGTAGCGGGGTCAGGCAACATCATGGGTGGGCACAGGGCCAGCACCTCCGCTAGCAGGTACAGGCACTTCCACCTGCGGTGACAGAAACCTCCGCCAGTGGGGTCAGGCAGCATCGCGGGTGGCCACAGGGCCAGGCACCTCTGCTGGTGAGGGCAGGTAACAGTGTGGGCGGCGACAAGCATCGTGGATGGGGACTTGGATGCGGCAGCGATGGGAAGCCTGTGTGCTGCAGAATGATTAGGTGCAGGGGAGCAGTGGGCCCTGCAGTCATCTCGGGCCCCGTAGCAGCTGCACTCCCTGCACCTATGGTAGCTACGCCCTTGAGTGCCAAGCATTTTAAATATGGGAGACTCAACCTGTATATTCCATTGCAGATTTTGATGATGGTGTAGTCTGCTACTGTGCTATTCACTGTCGACCTAATGGGTGTCGACCTAAGTGGTGTCGACCCAGAGTCCGGATAGCCTTATAATCTGTTTCTTATACATCTACACAAATGTGTACACTTTATCCTTTATTTTACAGGGCTCAAGTGGAGACGAACGAGAAATGGCCAAGCAGTTGTCAGCCATTTTGTCTGATGGCAGTGAGGAAACTTTGGCAGAGGGACAGGAGACTGTACAGTTTTGGGAGATTCTGGGTGGAAAGGCACCATACGCTAATGACAAGAGGTATCAAATTGTGTTTGAATTATTGAACTGTTTTCAATAAAATATATATATATTTTTTTTAAACTACTTAGTACTATTATCAATTCCAGCAATACATTTCTGTGGTCAGTGTAAAATCACCTAGCTGTCAGCAGTCAGCTTAATAGCAGAGTATGGTCACTGAACACCTCCATGATTTGTGATGTGATTATGGGGCCTACTTATAAAAATTTTATGCAAAATATCTGAAAAATATAATTTCTTATTGCTGCATATCATAGTGGTATGTAATGTAAAGTTTTAGGGCTATTTATTGTTGTAGAGACACTGGGACCCAACAACACAAGTTGACGGAGATGGATCTTTTGGATCTCTTTCCAAAAAATTGAGGATGGTTTGAGCTAATGGGGCAGCTCTGACATGGGGCCAATACTCTAAAATGCAGCAACCCTCTGAAAACAGCCATTCTTGAAAGATTGGCAACCTCTGTTTCCTTAACAAATATACCCCAATATCTTATGCTGGGCATACACTATACATCTGTCAGATAATCTGCCAGATCTGGTTGGTTGGAATGAAAATCTGGTAATGAATGAGAGCAAATGACAATCAACTATTTTCTCCCAAACACTGGAAAATGGACAAAAACTGTAATTCATACAAATTGGTTAAATCGTGATTTAACCAATTTGTATGAATGACAGGTTTTGGCCATTTTCCAGTGTTTGGAAGCAAGTGTTTGATTGTCATTTGCTCTCATCCATTACCAGATTTTAATTCCAACCAACCAGATCTGGCAGAGTATCTGCAAGAAAATTGTACAGTGTATGCATAGCATTAGTTTGTACAATATTTCATCATTACAGTATGTCCTTGTTAAAAGGGATGTATACCCCTGATGGACTGGTTTGTTTTAATATAATTTGTCAGGATGCTCAGTGACAGTGGGGTGTATATGGATGAGGAGAAAGTCAGTTGATCACATGACTCGCATCCACTCACGTGACGCCCTCTTCACCTGTGCTTCCTTTGTGGGTAATATAAAATAGCTAGCACTGCAAGAACTACAATAACCACAATAAATGAAACCATGGCAGTGTCTCAAATCAGTATTGTAAAATAAGGAAATGTGTCTAAACTGAAAACAAAAAAAGCTATCTAATGTATGTTTGCGTAAACTTCTACATGCATAGATTTGATGTGACTGTATTGTTGGATTTTCTGTCAGGCTCCAGCAGGTGGTAGATGACGTCCACCCGCGGCTGTTTGAATGCTCTAATAAGACTGGCCGCTTTATTGTAACCGAAGTCACAGACTTCAACCAAGATGACCTCGACCCTAGTGATGTCATGCTCTTGGACACATGGGACCAGGTGAGAAAAAGACCAGGGAATGTCACCATACTACTGCAGTAGCTTATCTGATGTATATTACAGTATACACAGTCAGTGTCGGACTGGAGCATGATGGGCCCACTGGAGGTATGCAGTGGTAGGGGCCCATGATTAGAGGTGTGGCCAGCCACCACAGAGGTTTGGCTAACCATTACAGAGTACCTGGTCTGGACTCCTTGCTAATTTATATAGTAATTAATGCTAGTGCATGCATGATAATGTGCCAGATTAATGACAGCAATGTACTGTAGAGAATACATAATAATCCTGTGTAGTATAAGCAGGGGCGTTGGAACTGGGGGGGCAAGGGGGCAGCTCGCCCCCCCAAAACTTTTAGAGAGTCACCGATCATGTATGCATAATGCTCCTGCGGGCGGCTCCATTCACTGCATGGACCAGAGGCTGTAATGTGCGGTCTTTCACCTGACCGCGCATCACTCCTCCACACAATGTACAGGAGAAGCGATGTGCGGTCAGGTGATAGACCGCACATTACATCCTCTGCTCCGTGCAGTGAATGTGCCGCCCGCAGGAGAATTGGCCACAGGGAAGATCCCGGAGGGCCGAAGAGCAGTGGGGCCGGATTACCTTTTTGACATACTGGAGATAGGAAGAATATCCTGCTTCAGCACCCCAGCTGCCGTCTGAGGCCCCGCCCATCTGACCAAGGCCCCGGCCACATAATCCCCGTGCAGTCCTTTCTCTGTGCCTCTGAGCATGCATGTTATTTCACATAAGCGCTGACGGACGCACCACCATGGCCAACAGCCGCTGCGCTCAGCTCCACAGAGGTGGCTCATAGTGGAGGTGTCATTTGACCTCCGTTTCTTCCTCAGCGGCCCAGCCCCATGAGGATGAGTCCCGGAGAGGTGCTGGCACAGTGCTCCCCAGCAGCAGCAACAACGGAGTGCTGGTAGGAGACCTTGTTTTGCGGACCTAGAAAATTTCAGTGTGCAGCCCCTGCGATTGGTGCAGACCTCCTGGCAGGATGGCCAGCTTGCCTATTAACCCTTTCACACAGCACAAATAACCCGGT
This sequence comes from Pseudophryne corroboree, assembly GCF_028390025.1. Taxonomy (NCBI): domain Eukaryota; kingdom Metazoa; phylum Chordata; class Amphibia; order Anura; family Myobatrachidae; genus Pseudophryne; species Pseudophryne corroboree. The sequence goes on from NC_086445.1 coordinate 213,689,438, forward strand.
ATTGACCTGGTATATTGCCGGGTCGACACGGGTCGGTGTGCGGTGTGAAAGGACCCTGGTCGAATTCCTTGGTCGCACAACCCGGTAATTCAACCCGGGAATAAAGCAGTGTTATTCCCGGGTTGAATACTGGGTCAGTGGCAGCGTAAACGGGTTCCAAGTCGATGCGACCCATGACCCGTCCACTACACTAGGGAGAGGCGGCACGGAGATGAGCTCATCTCCCAGCGCCGCCTCCTCCCCCCGCTGCTATGGCAATCCTGTTAGGGTCCAATGCCAGATCCCACCCAGGAAGGTCCCGTTTCTGATTCCCGGGTGGGATCCGGCATTGGCGATGTGAAAGGGGTATATGAGGCTGTGGGGCATCTATCAAGAGTTACACAAACATGGTAGTTAGCTGAGGTGAGGACTATCACAGAGGAGCTCAATGAGTGGCACACAGCCTGCGTCCTCAGCAGGGCCGGTTCTAGGTCTTTTGGCGCCCCGGGCGGAGAATAGGGGCATGGCTTCATACAGGGAGCGTGGTCAGTTACGCCCCCTGTAGAGTTGTGCCCCCATTTGTGCCCCCTGTAGCGTAGTGCCGCTTGCACACACAAAAAAATAATAATACTTACAATCCCCGCTCCTGACCGCTGCAGACCTCCGCCGGCGCCGCTCCTCTCCTCGGATCTATGGGAGAGACGTCATGACGTCTCTCCCATAGCACAGCATACACAGACACTAGAGGTCAAATATGACTCCTAGCGTCTGTCAGTCCCACAATGCTGTGTGGTGCGCGATGACGTCATCGCGCACCGCACAGCAAAGGTCCTCTCCACGAAGGGAAACTAGACGCATAGCGTCTAGTTCCCTTCACAGCGTGGGGGGACAGTAGCGGATCTTGCCATGGTGCACCGTCCTTCGGAGGGCGCCGGCACCATCCGGAAGGCGACGCCCCGGGCAAAAGTCCTGCTTGCCCGTGGCAAGATCCGCTACTGGGCCTCAGGCAGGTGAGTATCAGCTCTGCAGCCAGGGCTTTCTCCCTGCAGTGACTGGGGTATGTCTTAAGTTATAATGGATGATGCAGCTCTGGAAGCAGTTGGTATCTCTCTCTGCAGTGTTGCATGTCCATGGCTGCGATGGAATCATTTAAATCCTAATCCTGGCTATTGCAGGACAGGTCTAACCTTTCTCACTAGTTACTGCTGTGTACCCAAGCTTTGTGCTGCACTGAATTATGGCTCAGGCTTCATGTACTGTGTTGTATTATTATTCTACCAGTAGGTACTGTAGTGCTCTGTAGCATTGACTTCAGAAATTGAAAAAAGTGGAGAGTGATAAACAGCACGGTGATACAGTACCAACCAACCAGCTCCTAACTGCCATGTTACAAGCTGTGTTTGAAAAATGACAGTTAGGAGCTGATGGACTGGTACTTTATCTCTGTCCACTTTATCTCCATCCAAGGCTTAGTAAATAGACACCTAAGTGCAGTCGGCGATCATATATCATTAACTATGAGGCATTAACTATGAGGGGATGAAATTTACGGGTGTGGTATAACTCATAGACAGTTAAAAGATAGACAGTCATTAGTCAGACACTATATGGTCGACAGTCAAAAGTCAGACGGAGTCAAAAGCCAGGCAGTCAAAAGTCCGACATGGTCAAAAGTCTGACAGGGTCAAAAGTCCGACAAGGTCATAAGTCAGACCCCCCCCCCCCCCCCCCCAACAAAAAAAAATTTCTTTTTTTTTTTTTGTTTTAAACCTTTTTAATTCAAATTTGGTGAAATTCATCCCCTCGCGGGCTAGCTACACTCGCCAAGCTTCGGGATCGGTGTCTCGCATCGCTCGCCACAACTTTACTAAAAGGTAATGGTTCGTGACATGGATAGTAAATGAGGCAAAAGTTGTAAAAAAGTTGGTAAATTCGTCCCCTCGCGTGCTGGCTCCGCTCGCCACGCTTCGGTCTCGGTGTCTCGCTCCGCTCCACTCCCCACAACTTTACTAAAAGGTTATAGTTTGTGACATGGATAGTAAAATGAGGCAAAAGTTGTAAAAAACACAGAAATACAAACAAAAAATAAACTTTTTTTTGGTGTCTGACTTTTGACCCTGTCGGACTTTTGACCCTGTCTGACTTTTGACCCTGTCTGACTTTTGACCCTGTCTGACTTTTGACTGTCGACCATATGGTGTCTAACTAATGACTGTCTATCTTTTAACTGTCTGTCTATAGACACAAACCCGAAATTTAGTGATTCAGCAATTTAGGGGCGCCGAAATAAGATTAAATCTTGACCCCCCCAACCTTCAAACGTTCTGACGCCCCTGAGTATAAGGTAACATATGTATAATATATCATTCAAGTGCACAGTCTAGAACCTGATCCCTAGAGGAGGAGGGGCCCCCAGGCAGGGGGCCTACCGGTGGTTTCCCCTGTACCCCTGTGGGCCAGTCTAAAATTCCGGTCAAGGTAGAAATTATAGAGAGACCAGTTCACAGCTACCTTTACATATCCTATCTGTATAAAATAAATACATATACAAGGGTGGTTCAACAAGTAAGGTAATAAGACCTCTCACGAGTGTAATGTTCTCTATTGCATTCTAATTTCCCGCTAGGCTAGAGCAGGTTGACCCTGCCTCCCCTCACAGCCATTAGACTGCACCTCATATCAGTCATACTGTCCCAACATCAGTGGTAAGATGGCGGGGCTGGCGGAAACATGGTCACACATTGAGGTGCGTAGTGGGATTAGATTTCTGAATCTGAAGGGCACATCAGTAGCTGAAATTCATTGCCAATTTGTTGAGGAGTACGGTGATAACGTCATGTCACGGACACAGGTGTGGGTTTGGTGACTGCCTTTGATATTAGCAGCGATGCGGCTGACCAAGCACGTCCACCATACGCAGTGCACCAAACCTGTTTCTGCGACATGACGTTATCACAGTACACCTCGACAGATTGATGATGAATTTCAGCTGCTGATGTGCCCTTCAGATGCAGAAATCTAATCACACTACGCACCTCAATGTTTGACCATGTTTCCGCCAGCCCCGCCACCTTACCACAGATGACAAAACATAGGGCGATCGGGCACAGGTCACAAAATGTAATAAAGTGTATAAATGGAAAAAACCAAAATCGAACAATTAATTACCCTTTGTAACGGGAGCGAGAAAATATCTGTGATTTTCTCCTATATGCTGTCCTCGTTGGTGGTGCGCCCAGAGCCAGAAAGTACATAGACTAACAAGGGAGAAAAAGAAGGCTCTTGTGTGGGCGCACTCTTTAAAGGAAATAAGTTCCTATAATGTAAATCAGAGAATGTTTAAAACATAACTTTTATTGGTAACAATATAAGCACAATTTACCCATCCAAATGATCCATGAAGAAATAAAGAATTAGAAAAAAATGTTAAAATGTTCTGGTCTCTTTATTCCAAAGAGTGATTGGAAAGGTTGTAAACACAGAATTGTCATACCACCATTTCCCCTGACCAGTACAGATTGCTGTATTAATGCATTAATATGTAGATATCCAACTATTATCACTTGTGTTAAGTGGATATATAGCTGTTAAGTGGTCACCAGACTCTAGCACCTGAATCGTTCGACAAATACCATAATTGTAAATGGAAAAAACATTGAACTGCACTGAGCATTAACTAACTAGATGAGGAGATATGGGAAAGAAATAGTGGTGATACTGCTGTGTTGGCGTGTTCTTCTCACACAAAGAGGAAGCAAATTCCCACTCTACAACACCAGGTATTCACAGGCAGTCTCCTTTCCTGGTAATAACCCGGCCCAACGCTGTTTAGCTTCCAAGATCGGACGAGATCGGGCGATGGCAGCGTGGTATGATAGTAGAGGATAGTGTGATCAGCATGCCAATGAGAGTGCACCTATATAGGAAATAATTCAGTAGGAAATGATAGGAAGAAATAGGAAGAAGGGGGGAAGTGAAAGGATAAGTAAGAATAGGTGGATCTGCTTTCCACGTTAGGCACGGTTCAGCAGCACCAACATTCGTGGCTCTGTGCTCCGTGAATCGAGGATGAGAGTCCACGAGACAGATAAGGAAGTGGAATTGATTCTAGGTTGGTATTCTACGTAATTGGGGTTATAACCCAAAATTAGAAATAAAATTAATAACACAGAATACTGCTGTGGGTAAAGTCAGTCTCAGAAAATGATCACCACAGTAAATAAGTAAGATGGACAGTCGGCCCGCAAATACTGTCGTTAGAATCCCCCTCGGGAGTATAAGTTATCACAAAGTGCAATAATATCAACGCAGGGAAAAAATATATAGATAATGGATGAACATAGGCATGTGTGTTATATGCACAAAGGATCTTCTTGACAAGAAATGCAATGCCAGTGTTTACATGCTACCAAATCCACAAACAATGTAGATCAAATATGACACAAATTCCTGATCCTGAATAGGAAGAGAAAGCAGCTAATCTGTGATTTGAAATGAGCCTGACAGATGATATCTGTCAGGTACCACACAACAAAATAATGAATGAAAGCACAAATAATAAGAAATGGTAATGTGCTGGCCACTGTTGGGGGCTAAAATTATAGCCCGTATCAGAGGACAAGACTCACATAGAAAGGAAATAATGAACTCTAATAAGCAATTAATACATATGCATTAATAATATGCCTGAGTGTGATATTACTGCCCGTGTGAACACAGAGCAGTGAGGGCTTACGACACTCCAATCAGCAGGCAGAGGAATGGATCAGTGCATGGTCAGGTGCAAAGAGCTGGCGCCGTGCAGTCACTCCATGTACGGACCCCCGTGTGGAAGACGCGTTTCGCCCGTTAGGGCTTGTTCTGTGTGAATTGAGCGCCCCCCCGTCCGTCCCCCACCTCGCACAGCACATCGCGCTGTGCTGAGCGAGGCGAGAGATGTGTGCTGAGCGGTCAGCACACATCTCTCCTGTCAGTACCCCCCTTTAGAACATCCAGTTGTGGTCAGTGGATTGTTATCTCAGGTCATGTACCCACAGGCATTCAATTTTTTATTTGGGGAAGTACAGTAATTGGATAGGAAAGTTAATGAATGTTATGTGAGCACAGTGGTGTCACAACAGGCGTGCGGGGGGGGGGGGGGGGGGGGGGCGTTGATAAGCTTGCCTGAAGATGTGAGTTTTCAGGAAGTAAATACAGAAAAAAGGGGTGACAAGAGCCCAATACAGGCCATTTGATTTGCTTTTAGGAATTCACACACCACAAAAAATTTATGTTTGACAGGTGTTTGTTTTATTTGCACTCAGGAGGTCAATGGATGTCACTTCACATGCGTTACTGCATAAAACTGAGCAAATAGTGTTTTCTGGCGTGACTTTAGAACTCATTTGAGGAAGCTCATTCACTGATTTGCTTCTCATATTCATATTATTACTATATATTTGTCCCTGCTTAGACCCCATATATCAAGTAATTCTATAGCCAAATGAGCATAAATGTTTAAAACTTTATACAATAGATTTGAAAAATCATTATTCACATGTGCGGTCATATTATAGTTAATAAATAATAACAAATAAAAAACGAGTTTTATGGTAAGAACTTACCTTTGTTAAAACTCTTTCTGCGAGGTACACTGGGCTCCACAAGGAAAGACATAGGGGTGTAGAGTAGGATCTTGATCCGAGGCACCAACAGGCTCAAAAGCTTTGACTGTTCCCAGAATGCATAGCGCCGCCTCCTCTATAACCCCGCCTCCCTGCACAGGAGCTCAGTTTTGTAGTTGGTGCCGCAGATAGCAGGCACATAACAGAGGGGCTGCTCTGGGCAGCCCTAAGAAGAGCTTTTTTGAGAAGAAAAGTGAAGATTTCAAGGGCTGTAGCAGTGTGTACATGTCTAGTGACATTCACTGCTGCAGCTCCATCTCTCCCCAGTGGCGCTGTACACTCCCGAGCCCTGGTTGCCGGGTAACTACAGCAGGAGGCTCCGGTTTTCTTCTAACGTCAGGCACACACGACGTGGGCTCTCCGGGATCGCGTGGCCACTCTTCGGGAGGTGGTGAGTGGGTCCCGCTTGCGGGACCCGTACTTTATCGCGATCCGGCGCGGTCGGTGGGAGGCGGGCCGTGCGCGCAGGCGGTGGACACTGTGGCAGTACAGGCGATCCCACTAGATCACCAGGGCATGGGTGCAGGTCAGGTTTTCCCTTAAAACCTTTTTTATGTGTAGCCAGCAGTACCTGGTGGTTTTGCCAGCAGAGGGGATAAGGCTTAGACCTGGAGCCCCTCCCCCAGCCCCAGGGCGCCATTTCCAGCAAATGTTCCCGCCGTGGAGCTGCATATCTGTCTCTCCCTCACTCCCTGTCAGTGTTTGGGCGCCATTTCTCTCAGCTACACTGTTCCTGGGCCTGCTTGGGCAAATCCTCCTGTGTAAAGCCGCCTGGTTGTCAGCGCTGTGACTTTACACGACACTAAAGTATTCTACATGTCAATTAGACAGTGTTAGTTAAGAAAGAGTGCATTTAGTCAGGGTTTTCTGGTACAAGTACCCTGTGATATACATCCAGTTCTTACTGTGCAGTGTTATATCTATGGACTACATAGCTATATATAAGCTGGTCCAGTGCAGTATTATTGTTAGTAATAACCTCTGCATTGTTTAACTGTGACTATATGTGTGTGCATGAGCTTGCTGAGTGGTTTCCATTTCGTGTCTCTCACTCAACTTGCTATCCCTATTCTATAACCTGAGGGGGCTTGGTGCGTCAGGTTTTATAATTATATAGGATTTTCACAAGATATACTTTAATACGTATTTTTTTCTGTGATTTTAGTCACTATATCTCTCCTGTATCTCTGCTTGTGCTGACTACACTGCGCAGGGGTTTGGGTAAGAGGTATTGTGCTGCTGACAATTGTACTGTGTTACCTGATACTGCAAGTTATATCATGTCTGCTTCTGAGGGTAACGGTTCTGGGGCTGAACACACTGCCGGTGTTGCTGAAGCCACAGATCCCTATGAGGAGACTATAGCAGCTGTGGGCTCTGGTTCTGGGGGCTCCTTGCCCCCCAGTGGGACTGTGGCAACAGGGGTACATAATGACCCACCGTGGGCTACTTTCTCCACGCTTCTACATACGCTAGTTACTAAACTAATACCCCTATGGGACCTCCTATGCCGGTGCAACCGTATGTGGTCCCTGCAGCTAACCCGCCGTGGGCGGATAATTTGTCTGCTCAATTGAAGAAGTTGAACCAGTCCTTCACTACTAAAAAGTCTGACCCTCGCTCGCCTAAGACCAAGGGGTCCTCTAAGCGAGCTCTTATCTCCTCACAATCCACTGCTGTCACTGACACCTCGTCTGATGAAGATGGCGCTTACACTGACCCCACAGATTCTGACACAGATACTGCTGATGGGGAGGGTAGTTCACATGTGGATGTTCCTGATCTTTTGGAGGCTATTAAGTTCATTTTACAGATTACGGATGATCCAGAGCCATCCGCCCCTCCTAAGAAACCAGATAAGTTCAAGCATCAGAAGGTGGTTAAACAAGTTTTACCTCACTCTGACCACCTAGTAGATATGCGTCAGGAACCCTGGGGAAACCCGGGTAAGAAGTTTGTGCCTTAAAAGAAGATGCTGGCTCGCTATCTCCTCGCGCCAGAGCTGTCTAAAAATTTGGAAACGCCTCCTCCAGTAGACTCACATGTGGCTAGGATGGTGGTTTCCTCAGCTCTACCTGTTACTACCGTCACGTCTCTAAAAGAGCCTACGGATAAATGTGTGGAGGGTTGTCTGAAAGCGATTTACACCCTCACGGGTGCTGCACAAAGGTCCACTATTGCAGCAACATGGGCTGCAGAGGCTATTGAAGCATGGGCCCTAGAGTAAGAAGCTGAAATCTCTTCTGACCATGCTAGACAATGCTGGTCATATATTGTCACAGCTTCTCACTATATTAAAGAGGCGGCTTCTGATGCAGGTATCCTAGCAGCCAAGGCCTCTACTACATCAGTCCTGGCTCGCCAGATATTGTGGCTGAGATCCTGGTCTGTGGATCTGGACTCTAGAAAAACCCTGGAGGTACTCCCTTTCAAGGGAGAGATTCTGTTTGAGGAGGACTTAAATAAGATAGTGGCTGACTTGACTACTGCCAAAACTGCCTGTCTGCCAAATACCGCTCCTTCTGTGTCGAAGGCTAAAGGTACTTCCTTTCGCCCCTTTCGTCCTTCAGGTAAAGCAAAAGGTCAGGCGTACAACAAGCAGGCCCGCACTTCCAAACCTGGTAAGCCGAAGCCCAAAAGAGCCTGGGCTGCCCGTCAACCAGCTTCCAAGACAGATAAGCTCCCAGGGTGGGGGACCGGCTTCTAGGGTATACCCAGGAATGGTTGAAGACCACTTCAGATGCCTGGGTACGGGAAGTCGTCACACGCCATAGCCTTCAAAAACCGACCCCCTCATCGATTTTGCCGGACAGACGTCCCGTTGGACCAGACAAAGGCAAACACTCTACATTCGGTGGTACAGACCCTCCTAGATACAGGAGTCGTAGTACAGGTGCCTCATGCTCAGAGGGGCTGGGGGTACTATTCTCTGCTGTTTCTGGTCCCGAAACCGAATGGGTCCTGCCGGACCATTCTCAACCTCAAGGCGTTGAACAGGTTTGTGAAAGTTTCCAAGTTCCGTATGGAAACCCTTCGCTCTATAGTTCTGGCCTTGGAACCTGGGGACTACATGGTCTCCCTGGACATACAGGATGCTTACCTGCATATTCCTATAGCAGTGTCACATCAGCAATACCTGAGGTTTGCGTTTGGAAACCTCCATTACCAGTTTCGGGCGTTACCTTTTGGTTTAACTACGGCTCCGCGAGTCTTCACCAAAGTTATGGCGGTGATGACGGTGGTACTCCGCCGTCAAGGGGTCAGGATACTGCCGTATCTGGACGACTTGTTAATCCTGGCAAATTCCCCAGAACTTCTCCTACGTCATCTGGATATGACTGTCCGGTTTCTACAAGCCGACGGGTGGCTCATCAACTGGAAGAAATCCTCCCTGGTCCCTGCTCAGAGCATGGTGCACCTGGGAGCGCTATTGGACACTCACAACCAGCGGTTGTTCTTGTCTCAGGAGAAAGTCCTGAAGCTTCAGGACAGGATTTGTTGCTTACTTTCTCGTCCGCAAGTGTCGATATATTCGGCGATGCAGGTGCTGGGCCTCATGGTGTCAGCATTCGACATGGTGGAGTATGCTCAATTCCATTCTCGCCCCCTCCAGAGGCTGATTCTAGCCAAGAGGGACGGCCTGCCTCACCGGATCAGGTCTCACATGATCTCATTGACTCCAGAGGTCCATCTGTCGCTGCACTGGTGGCTCCAGGACCAACGATTGTGCAGGGGCCGACCCTTCTGGATATCCGACTGGGTCCTGTTGACGACAGATGCCAGTCTACGAGGTTGGGGCGCGGTGCTGGAACAACACTCCTTTCAGGATCGGTGGACCAAGGAGGAATTTCTCCTCTTGATCAACATTCTGGAATTGCGGACGGTCTTGAATGCGTTGAACCTGGCCCAGCATTTAATTCAGAACCGTCCTGTTCAAGTACAGTCGGACAACGCCACCACAGTGGCTTACATAAATCAAGGCGGCACTCGAAGCCGTTTGGCAATGAAGGAAGTCTCACGGATTCTACATTGGGCGGAATGCCATCTACCGGCCATATCGGCAATATTCATTCTGGGAGTCCTGAATTGGGAAGCAGACTTTCTCAGTCGTCAGGACATACACGCCGGGGAGTGGGGCCTCCATCCAGAAGTGTTTCAACTCCTAGTGGAAAAGTGGGGCCTTCCAGACGTAGATCTGATGGCGTCTCGACACAATCACAAGGTTCCAGTCTTCGGAGCAAGGACAAGGAATCCTCAAGCAGCATTTGTGGATGCGCTGGCGCTGCTGTGGAGGTTTCGGCTGCCGTAAGTTTTCCCTCCGGTGTCACTCCTGCCCAGGGTAATTCGGAAGTTCAAGCAAGAAAGAGGAATTCTGCTTCTCATAGCTCCAGCGTGGCCCAGACGGCACTGGCTCTCAGACCTGCAGGGCCTATCGTCAGAGCGTCCAATTCTACTTCCACAACGCCCAGACCTCCTCGTTCAAGGCCCCTGTGTCTACCAGGACCTAGCCCGGCTGTCTTTGACGGCGTGGCTCTTGAAGCTTCCGTCTTGAGGGCTAAAGGGTTTTCTGAGGCGGTCATTCAAACTATGTTGCGGGCCCGGAAACCGGCTTCTGCTCGGATTTACTATAGGGTCTGGCATTCTTACTTTGTTTGGTGCGCATCTAACCATTATGACACTTCCAAGTTTAGTATAGCCAAGCTGTTGGCCTTTCTTCAGCAGAGCCTGGACTTAGGCCTGCGTCTGGCCTCCCTCAAGGTTCAAATATCTGCCTTGTCGGTGTGGTTTCAGAGAAAGATTGCGACCTTACCTGATGTGCATACCTTTACTCAGGGCGTGTTGCGTATCCAACCTCCCTATGTCCCGCCTGTGGCTCCTTGGGACTTGTCGGTGGTTTTGGAGGCATTACAAGAGTCTCCGTTTGAACCTCTTGGTTCAGCTGATCTTAAGTGGCTTTCCCTTAAGGTGGTGTTTCTGCTGGCTATTGCTTCAGCTAGAAGAGTGTCGGATTTGGGTGCCTTGTCTTGTAGTTCCCCATATCGGATATTTCACCGTGACCAGGCAGTTCTTAGGACTCGTCCCGGATATTTACCTAAAGGTGGTTTCTTCGTTCCACCTTAACCAGGAGATTGTGGTTCCGGCACTTGTTTCTCCTGATCTGTCTCCCAAAGAGCGGTCTTTGGATGTGGTACGGGCTCTCCGTATCTATATGAAGAGAACTGCTTCTTTTAGGAAATCTGATTCTTTCTTTGTGCTGTTTGGATTTCACAAACGGGGCTGGCCTGCTCACAAGCAAACTTTGGCCAGATGGATTAGAATGGTGATTGCACATGCTTATGTGAGGGCTGGTCTATCAGCTCCTGCTCACATTACGGCCCATTCTACTCGGTCTGTTGGACCTTCTTGGGCGGCCCGCCGTGGTGCGACCCTTGAAGAATTGTGCAAGGCGGCTACGTGGTCCTCTGTGAACACGTTCATAAGGTTCTATGCCTTCGATACTGCCGCTTCCCAGGATGCTTCCTTTGGACGCCGGGTTCTTGTGTCCGCTACAGTGCGTCCCCTCCCATAAGGAACTACTTTAGGACATCCCCTATGTCTTTCCTTGTGGAGCCCAGTGTACCCCGCAGCAGAAAAGGAGTTTTATGGTAAGAACTTACCTTTGTTAAAACTCTTTCTGCGAGGTACACTGGGCTCCACAAGGCACCCACCCTGACGCACTTAGCTTCTTTGGGTTGGTATGGCATTAGCCGCTGACACTTCTCTTGTCGTGAGAGTGTGGTGTATGTGGCTACTAACCGTTGTCATCTCTTTTCCTGCTACTGCATTGGGCTGGTTAACTAAAAACTGAGCTCCTATGCAGGGAGGCGGGGTTATAGAGGAGGCGGCGCTATGCATTCTGGGAACAGTCAAAGCTTTTGATCCTGTTGGTGCCTCGGATCAAGATCCTACTCTACACCCCTATGTCTTTCCTTGTGGAGCCCAGTGTACCTCGCAGAAAGAGTTTTAACAAAGGTAAGTTCTTACCGTAAAACTCGTTTTTTATTTGTTATTATTTATTAACTATAATATGACCGCACATGTGAATAATGATTTTTCAAATCTATTGTATAAAGTTTTAAACATTTATGCTCATTTGGCTATAGAATTACTTGATAATAAGAATTTACTTACCGATAATTCTATTTCTCATAGTCCGTAGTGGATGCTGGGGACTCCGAAAGGACCATGGGGGATAGCGGCTCCGCAGGAGACTGGGCACAAAAGTAAAAGCTTTAAGACTACCTGGTGTGCACTGGCTCCTCCCCCTATGACCCTCCTCCAAGCCTCAGTTAGGATACTGTGCCCGGACGAGCGTACACAATAAGGAAGGATTTTGAATCCCGGGTAAGACTCATACCAGCCACACCAATCACACCGTACAACTTGTGATCTGAACCCAGTTAACAGCATGATAACAGAGGAGCCTCTGAAAAGATGGCTCACAACAATAATAACCCGATTTTTTGTAACAATAACTATGTACAAGTATTGCAGACAATCCGCACTTGGGATGGGCGCCCAGCATCCACTACGGACTATGAGAAATAGAATTATCGGTAAGTAAATTCTTATTTTCTCTGACGTCCTAGTGGATGCTGGGGACTCCGAAAGGACCATGGGGATTATACCAAAGCTCCCAAACGGGCGGGAGAGTGCGGATGACTCTGCAGCACCGAATGAGAGAACTCCAGGTCCTCCTCAGCCAGGGTATCAAATTTGTAGAATTTAGCAAACGTGTTTGCCCCTGACCAAGTAGCTGCTCGGCAAAGTTCTAAAGCCGAGACCCCTCGGGCAGCCGCCCAAGATGAGCCCACTTTCCGTGTGGAATGGGCTTTTACAGATTTTGGCTGTGGCAGGCCTGCCACAGAATGTGCAAGCTGAATTGTACTACAAATCCAACGAGCAATAGTCTGCTTAGAAGCAGGAGCACCCAGCTTGTTGGGTGCATACAGGATAAACAGCGAGTCAGATTTTCTGACTCCCGCCGTCCTGGAAGCATATATTTTCAGGGCCCTGACTACGTCCAGCAACTTGGAATCCTCCAAGTCCCTAGTAGCCGCAGGCACCACAATAGGCTGGTTTAAGTGAAATGCTGAAACCACCTTAGGGAGAAATTGATGACGAGTCCTCAATTCTGCCCTGTCCGTATGAAAAATTAGGTAAGGGCTTTTATAGGATAAAGCCGCCAATTCTGAGACACGCCTGGCTGAGGCCAGGGCTAACAGCATTACCACTTTCCATGTGAGATATTTTAAGTCCACAGTGGTGAGTGGTTCAAACCAATGTGATTTTAGGAACCCCAAAACTACATTGAGATCCCAAGGTAACATAGTAACATAGTATCTGAGGTTGAAAAAAGACAATTGTCCATCGAGTTCAACCTATTTGTGGTGTCCTCTGCTTGATGATTTGACTAAATAGTAACTATAATGCATGACTATGCACCATACCCCTGGATATCCTTATCCAATAGGAATTTATCTAACCCATTCTTAAAGGTGTTGACAGATTCCGCCATTACAACTCCCTCGGGCAGGGAATTCCAAACACGTATTGTCCTTACCGTGAAAAAGCCTTTACGCCGTATTGTGCGGAATCTCCTCTCCTCTAACCTGAGCGAGTGTCCACGAGTCCTCTGTGTTGATCTAACCAAAAACAGGTCCCGCGCAAGCTCTGAGTATTGTCCCCTTATATATTTGTAGATGTTGATCATATCCCCTCTTAGTCTCCACTTTTCCAATGTAAACATGCCTAGTCTTTCAAGCCTTTCCTTGTATTCCATCGTCTCCATGCCCTTAATTAGTTTGGTCGCCCTCCTTTGTACCTTTTCAAGCTCCAGGATATCCTTTTTGTAGTACGGTGCCCAGAACTGTACACAGTATTCAAGGTGTGGCCTCACTAGTGATTTATATAATGGGAGTATAATACTCTCGTCCCTAGCATCAATACCCCGTTTTATGCATGCTAATATCTTATTAGCCTTCTTTGCTGCAGTCCTACATTGGGTACTACTGCTTAGCTTGCTATCTATGAGGACACCTAAGTCCTTTTCCAGTACAGAATCCCCTAGTTTTACCCCATTTAGTAGGTAGGTGTAATTTTTGTTCTTGTTACCACAGTGCATTACCTTACATTTGTCTGTGTTGAAGTGCATTCTCCATTTGGCTGCCCATGCTTCTAATTAAACTAAGTCGTTCTGAAGAGACTCGGCATCCTCCTCTGTATTTATAGCCTTACACAATTTGGTATCATCTGCAAAAATTGACACCATGCTCTCTAGACCTTCTGTTAGGTCGTTAATGAAAATATTGAACAATAGCGGTCCTAATACTGAGCCTTGCGGCACACCACTTAGCACTTCAGTCCAAGTTGAAAAATATCCATTAACCACAACGCGCTGCTTCCTATTATCTAACCAGTTTTTGACCCAAGTGCATATTGTGCTTCCTAGCCCTGATTCTTGTAGCTTGTATATAAGTCTCATGTGTGGTACAGTATCAAACGCTTTGGCAAAGTCTAAAAAGATTACATCCACGTCTTTACCCTGATCTAGGTTTGCGCTTACTGTTTCATAAAAGCCAAGTAAGTTGGTTTGACAGGATCTGTCCTTCATAAACCCATGTTGATTCCTTTTAATGACCTTATTGGTTTCAAGGAACTTCTGAATACTATCTCTTAGAATACCTTCCAATTCTTTCCCCACTATAGATGTAAGACTAACTGGTCTATAATTACCTGGTTCAGCTTTACTTCCCTTTTTGAATATAGGCACTACTTCCGCTATACGCCAGTCTTTGGGAACCATACCTGATATAACTGAATCCTCAAAGATCAGAGATAGCGGTTTTGCCAGTTCAGAGTGAAGCTCCATTAGAACCCTTGGATGAATACCATCGGGCCCTGGTGATTTATTAATCTTTAAATGTTTTAATCGGTGACAGACTACTTCCTCGCTTAAATAAGTACCTATCAGTGTGATATTGTCCTTATTGAGATTGTGTGTCAGTCCCTGAACTGGGTCCTCTCTAGTGAATACTGTTGAAAAAAACTCATTTAGTGTGTTCGCTATGTCATTATCATTTTTGCTTAAGACTCCCAACGTGTCCTTCAAAGGGCCTATACTCTCCTTTTTTAATCTCTTGCTATTGATGTATTTAAAGATTTTTTTGGGATTTGCTTTGCTTTCCTTTGCTACTAGTTTTTCAGTTTCTACTTTAGCCGCTCTTATTTCCTTTTTGCAATTTTTGTTACATTCCTTATAGTGCTGAAATGACTCTGCTTCCCCGTCAGATTTGTATTTTTTAAATGCTCGCCTTTTCTTGCCCATAAGTTCCTTAATCTTTTTGTTAAGCCACATCGGTTTATGATTTTTATTCCCTTTTTTGCTACTCATAGGAATATATTTGAGTGTATTTTTAGCTAGCAGGAATTTTAGTACCTCCCATTTCTCCGTAGTATTTTTTCCTAAAAACAAACCTTCCCATTCAATATCCCTGAAAAATACCCTCATCATTTCAAAATTTGCTTTGCTAAAATTTAAAGTCCTAGTTGAGCCAGTATAGGGCTGTTTGTAGAAACTGATATTGAATGTGACCATATTATGGTCGCTGTTTCCTATGGGTTCCCCTACTATAATACCCGATACCAAATCCTGATTGTTTGTTAATACCAGGTCTAAGATTGCATTGTACCTAGTTGGTTCCTCAATTAGTTGGACTAGGTAGTTATCATTTAGTGTGTTTAAAAACATATTGCCCCTAGCAGTATCACATGAATCGTTTTTCTAGTTTATCTCTGGATAGTTAAAATCTCCCATCACTACTATGTCTCCTACTCCTGCTGCTTTTTCAATTTGCTTTAGTAACAATTCATCATCAGATGCGTTGATACCAGGCGGCCTATAGCATACACCCAATACTAACTTTTTTGTTCCTTTTTCCCCGCATGCAATTTCTACCCATAGTGTCTCAACAGTGTCTACAGTACCCTCCTGAGTATCTTCCCATATATTAGGTTTTAAAAACGGCTTTACGTACAGACACACCCCTCCACCCTTTTTATTTAGTCTGTCTCTCCTAAACAGTGTATAGCCCTCTAGATTGACTGTCCAGTCATGAGATTCATCCCACCAAGTTTCAGTAATGCCTATAATATCATACTGTTTGCTTGCTGCAAGTATTTCTAGTTCACCCTTTTTACCAGTAATGCTTCTGGCGTTTACATACATACAACTAAGATAAGTATTTTCCCTTGCATTAGGGACATCTTTCACCTTATGTGGCAAGGATGACCTGTAATCGTCATTGGTTAGTGCTTTGGTAAAATCCCTTTTAGTACCCATGTTAATAACCTTACTGCCTGCTCTTACCCTCCCCCCAACTTCTCCCCCATTTTGTTTACTACCGCCATCCCCACTATTCTCACTGCATGACCCGTAGTTTTTAGCTAAACCCTCCCCCCAGGCTCCTAGTTTAAAATCTCCTCCAACCTTCTAACCATCCTTCCCCCCAGCACCGCTGCCCCCTCCTCAGTCAGGTGCAATCCGTCACGACAAAAGAGATGGCGTCTGACTGAGAAGTCCGCCCAGTGTTCCAGGAACACAAACCCCTCAGCCACACATTTACCTCCCTAATCTCCCTCTGCCTCCCTGGACTAGCGCGTGGCACGGGTAATAATTCCGAGAATATTACCTTAGATGTCCTTGCCTTCAGTTTCTTTCCTAAGTCCCTATAATCTTTCTTAAGGACATCCCACCTTCCGCTAACTTTGTCATTGGTGCCAACGTGCACCAAGACCGCCGGGTCTTTGCCAGCCCCTCCCAACAATCTATCTACCCGGTCCACGATGTGCCGTACCCGAGCACCCGGGAGACAACAGACTGTACGGCGATCACGGTCCCGGTAGCAGATTGCCCTATCTGCCTTCCTGATGATAGAATCCCCTACCACCACCATTTGACTAGGTACCTCTCTATCTTTTATCCCAACCGCGCCAGAGGGACCGCACCTCTGGATGCTAGAGGGAGCAGTCTCCTCCGGCACCGTCATTTCTTCGCTATCATCCTCCGATTCCTCGTCCAATCGGGCAAATTTGTTCGGGTTTGATAGTTCGGAGATGTCGTGCCTCCCCCTCTTATTCTTCCTTCTAACTGTGACCCAACTGGCTACCTGATCATCATCCTCTTCTACCAGTGACCCCTCCCGCAACTCCTCCACCGTTCTGTCTAAACTACGCTCGAGATTGTGAATCTCCCTCAGTCGCGTAACCGTTTGCTCTAGATCAGTTACCTGGGCTTCCAGGGCAACAGTTCGCACACACCTCGTGCAGATGTATTCACACTGGGCCGGTAGCTCCAGGTGTGCATACATCTTGCACGACATGCACTGAGTGAGGTCCTCAATCACAGCCCCTCCCATATTGTTTGCAAGGTCTAACTCCCTGTTACACTCAAAGAAAAAGCAGCAAAAATAAAAAATAGAAGACAAGCAATATCACTTATACAATAATTAAGCTGGCTTATACTTATCTATCTTTGTGCGGTTCTTGGTCCTTCACTTTTATGCAGCCGTAGTGCTCTCACCTGCGGCACCTATACTCCACTTAGCAGTTGCAGTTGTACCAGCTCACTGCTCCTCCTTTTCACTCGGCTTCCAGCTCCTGCTAAGAAAAAAAATAAAAAATGCCCCTCACACCCGCACAATCACAGCCCCTCTGCTACTCCAAGTAAGAGACCCTCTCACTCACTCACAAGGTCAGCCCCTTGCAGTCTCACCAGAAGTTTAATGGTACTGTAAATGTGTGTTCCTGATTGTGTATTAAAAAACTCACCTTTATCTGTATTCTAACTCACTTAGAAATCCCAGCAGCACTTTGAAGAGACCAGCCCCACAGAGCAGGCTCAAAGAGTCTGGTCACTGCTTATATAGGCTCACCCAGCTGTTTCAATCAGCCCCTCACCCTCCTGATTACTCCTGATTACTCACACCTGAGTTAACCCCTCAGGCTATCACCTCACACTTTTTTTTTTTTTTCCTCCAAAAGAAAAACACAAAAAAAAACCCCAGTACAGATGTATTAAAACAAAAAGAAACAGTATAGATACAATCAATCAGAATCAGATTACTTTCTCTCACAAAATTAATATCTCTGTATGGATAGACAGAGATTAATCAGAGTTCACCTTTATACTGTTTCCAACTCACTTAGAAATCCCAGCAGCACTTTGAAGAGACCAGCCCCACAGCTGCCACTGGAGGCACAAAAGGAGGCTGTATATGCAGTACCCCCCTTGACAAACGTCTGAACTTCAGGAACTGAAGCTAGTTCTTTTTGGAAGAATATTGACAGGGCCGAAATTTGAACCTTAATGGACCCTAATTTTAGGGCCATAGACAGTCCTGTTTGCAGGAAATGCAGGAAACGACCCAG
The DNA here is from genome assembly GCF_028390025.1 of Pseudophryne corroboree. Taxonomy (NCBI): domain Eukaryota; kingdom Metazoa; phylum Chordata; class Amphibia; order Anura; family Myobatrachidae; genus Pseudophryne; species Pseudophryne corroboree. The sequence goes on from NC_086445.1 coordinate 213,707,548, forward strand.
TTGAAATTCCTCTGTAGGGGCCTTCCTGGCCTCACACCACGCAACATATTTACGCCAAATATGGTGATAATGTTGCACAGTTACATCCTTCCTGGCTTTGATCAGGGTAGGGATGACTTCATCCGGAATGCCTTTTTCCTTCAGGATCCGGCGTTCAACCGCCATGCCGTCAAACGCAGCCGCGGTAAGTCTTGGAACAGACATGGTCCCTGCTGGAGCAGGTCCTTTCTTAGAGGTAGAGGCCACGGGTCTTCCGTGAGCATCTCTTGAAGTTCCGGGTACCAAGTCCTTCTTGGCCAATCCGGAGCCACGAGTATAGTCCTTACTCCTCTCCTTCTTATGATTCTCAGTACCTTGGGTATGAGAGGCAGAGGAGGGAACACATACACTGACTGGTACACCCACGGTGTTACCAGAGCGTCCACAGCTATTGCCTGATGGTCCCTTGACCTGGCGCAATATCTGTCCAGTTTTTTGTTGAGGCGGGACGCCATCATGTCCACTTTTGGTTTTTCCCAACGGTTCACAATCATGTGGAAGACTTCTGGGTGAAGTCCCCACTCCCCCGGGTGGAGATCGTGTCTGCTGAGGAAGTCTGCTTCCCAGTTGTCCACTCCCGGAATGAACACTGCTGACAGTGCTATCACATGATTTTCCGCCCAGCGAAGAATCCTTGCAACTTCCGTCATTGCCCTCCTGCTTCTTGTGCCGCCCTGTCTGTTTACGTGGGCGACTGCCGTGATGTTGTCCGACTGGATCAGCACCGGCTGACCCTGAAGCAGAGGCCTTGCCTGACTTAGGGCATTGTAAATGGCCCTTAGTTCCAGGATATTTATGTGAAGTGACGTTTCCATGCTTGACCACAAGCCCTGGAAATTTCTTCCCTGTGTGACTGCTCCCCAGCCTCTCAGGCTGGCATCCGTGGTCACCAGGACCCAGTCCTGAATGCCGAATCTGCGGCCCTCTAGAAGATGAGCACTCTGCAACCACCACAGGAGAGACACCCTTGTCCTTGGAGACAGGGTTATCCGCTGATGCATTTGAAGATGCGATCCGGACCATTTGTCCAGCAGATCCCACTGAAAAGTTCTTGCGTGGAATCTGCCGAATGGAATCGCTTCGTAAGAAGCCACCATTTTTCCCAGGACCCTTGTGCATTGATGCACTGACACTTGGCCTGGTTTTAGGAGGTTCCTGACTAGCTCGGATAACTCCCTGGCTTTCTCCTCCGGGAGAAACACCTTTTTCTGGACTGTGTCCAGAATCATCCCTAGGAACAGCAGACGTGTCGTCGGAATCAACTGCGATTTTGGAATATTTAGAATCCACCCGTGCTGTCGTAGTACTACTTGAGATAGTGCTACTCCGACCTCTAACTGTTGCATGGACCTTGCCCTTATCAGGAGATCGTCCAAGTAAGGGATAATTAAGACGCCTTTTCTTCGAAGAAGAATCATCATTTCGCCATTACCTTGGTAAAGACCCGGGGTGCCGTGGACAATCCAAACGGCAGCGTCTGAAACTGATAGTGACAGTTCTGTACCACAAACCTGAGGTACCCTTGGTGAGAAGGGTAAATTGGGACATGGAGGTAAGCATCCTTGATGTCCAGAGACACCATATAGTCCCCTTCTTCCAGGTTCGCTATCACTGCTCTAAGTGATTCCATCTTGAATTTGAACCTTTGTATGTAAGTGTTCAAGGATTTCAGATTTAAAATAGATCTCACCGAGCCGTCCGGCTTCGGTACCACAAACAGCGTGGAATAATACCCCTTTCCCTGTTGTAGGAGGGGTACCTTGATTATCACCTGCTGGGAATACAGCTTGTGAATGGCTTCCAATACCGCCTCCCTGTCGGGGGGAGACGTTGGTAAAGCAGACTTCAGGAACCGGCGAGGGGGAGACGTCTCGAATTCCAATTTGTACCCCTGAGATACTACCTGCAGGATCCAGGGGTCCACTTGCGAGTGAGCCCACTGCGCGCTGAAATTCTTGAGACGGGCCCCCACCGTGCCTGAGTCCGCTTGTAAGGCCCCAGCGTCATGCTGAGGACTTGGCAGAAGCGGGGGAGGGCTTCTGTTCCTGGGAAGAGGCTGTCTGCTGCAGTCTTTTTCCCCTTCCTCTGCCCCGGGGCAGATACGAGTGGCCTTTTGCCCGCTTGCCCTTATGGGGACGAAAGGACTGAGCCTGAAAAGACGGTGTCTTTTTCTGCTGAGAGGTGACCTGGGGTAAAAAGGTGGATTTCCCAGCCGTTGCCGTGGCCACCAGGTCCGATAGACCGACCCCAAATAACTCCTCCCCTTTATACGGCAATACTTCCATATGCCGTTTGGAATCCGCATCACCTGACCACTGTCGCGTCCATAACCCTCTTCTGGCAGAAATGGACAGCGCACTTACTCTTGATGCCAGAGTGCAAATATCCCTCTGTGCATCTCACATATTTAGAAATGCATCCTTTAAATGCTCTATAGTCAATAATATATTGTCCCTGTCCAGGGTATCAATATTTTCAGTCAGGGAATCCGACCACGCCACCCCAGCACTGCACATCCAGGCTGAGGCGATTGCTGGTCGCAGTATAACACCAGTATGTGTGTATATACTTTTTAGGATATTTTCCAGCTTCCTATCAGCTGGCTCCTTGAGGGCGGCCGTATCAGGAGACGGTAACGCCACTTGTTTTGATAAGCGTGTGAGCGCCTTATCTACCCTAGGGGGTGTTTCCCAACGCGCCCTAACCTCTGGCGGGAAAGGGTATAATGCCAATAATTTTTTAGAAATTAGCAGTTTTTTATCGGGGGAAACCCACGCTTCATCACACACCTCATTTAATTCATCTGATTCAGGAAAAACTACGGGTAGTTTTTTCACACCCCACATAATACCCTTTTTTGTGGTACTTGTAGTATCAGAAATGTTCAAAACCTCCTTCATTGCCGTGATCATGTAACGTGTGGCCCTACTGGAAAATACGTTTGTTTCCTCACCGTCGACACTGAAGTCAGTGTCCGTGTCTGGGTCTGTGTCGACCACCTGAGGTAACGGGCGCTTTAGAGCCCCTGACGGTGTTTGAGACGCCTGTACAGGTATTAACTGATTTGCCGGCTGTCTCGTGTCGTCAACAGTCTTTTGTAAAGTGCTGACACTATCACGTAATTCCTTCCATAAGACCATCCAGTCAGGTGTCGACTCCCTAGGGGGTGACATCACTAATACAGGCAATTGCTCCGCCTCCATACCATTTTCCTCCTTATACATGTCGACACAACGTACCGACACACAGCACACACACAGGGAATGCTCTGATAGAGGACAGGACCCCACTAGCCCTTTGGGGAGACAGAGGGAGAGTTTGCCAGCACACACCAGAGCGCTATATATATACAGGGATAACCTTATATAAGTGTTTTTCCCTTATATAGCTGCTGTATAGATTTATCTGCCAAATTAGTGCCCCCCCTCTCTTGTTTTACCCTGTTTCGGTAGTGCAGGACTGCAGGGGAGAGTCAGGGAGCTTCCCTCCAACGGAGCCGTGAGGGAAAAATGGCGCCAGTGTGCTGAGGAGATAGGCTCCGCCCCCTTCTCGGTCGGCCGTTCTCCCGCTTTTTTATGGAAAAACAGGCATGAGTTAAATGCATCCATATAGCCCAGGAGCTATATGTGATGCATTTTTTGCCCCCCCCTAAGGTGTTTATATTGCGTCTCAGGGCGCCCCCACCCAGCGCCCTGCACCCTCAGTGACCGGAGTGTGAAGTGTGCTGAGAGCAATGGCGCACAGCTGCGGTGCTGTGCGCTACCTTATTGAAGACAGGACGTCTTCTGCCGCCGATTTTTCCGGACCTCTTCTGCTCTTCTGGCTCTGTAAGGGGGACGGCGGCGCGGCTCTGGGACCCATCCATGGCTGGGCCTGTGATCGTCCCTCTGGAGCTAATGTCCAGTAGCCTAAGAAGCCCAATCCACTCTGCACGCAGGTGAGTTCGCTTCTTCTCCCCTTAGTCCCTCGATGCAGTGAGCCTGTTGCCAGCAGGTCTCACTGAAAATAAAAAACCTAAAACTAAACTTTTTTCTAAGCAGCTCAGGAGAGCCACCTAGACTGCACCCTTCTCGTTCGGGCACAAAAATCTAACTGAGGCTTGGAGGAGGGTCATAGGGGGAGGAGCCAGTGCACACCAGGTAGTCTTAAAGCTTTTACTTTTGTGCCCAGTCTCCTGCGGAGCCGCTATCCCCCATGGTCCTTTCGGAGTCCCCAGCATCCACTAGGACGTCAGAGAAATATGGGGTCTAAGCAGGGACAAATATATAGTAATAATATGAATTTGAGAAGCAAATCACAGTGAATGAGCTTCCTCAAATGAGTTCTAAAGTCACGCCAGAAAACACTATTTGCTCAGTTTTATGCAGTAACGCATGTGAAGTGACATCCATTGACCTCCTGAGTGCAAATAAAACAAACACCTGTCAAACATAAATTTTTTGTGGTGTGTGAATTCCTAAAAGCAAATCAAATGGCCTGTATTGGGCTCTTGTCACCCCTTTTTTCTGTATTTACTTCCTGAAAACTCACATCTTCAGGCAAGCTTATCAACGCCCCCCCCCCCCCCCCCCCCCCCGCACGCCTGTTGTGACGCCACTGTGCTCACATAACATTCATTAACTTTCCTATCCAATTACTGTACTTCCCCAAATAAAAAATTGAATGCCTGTGGGTACATGACCTGAGATAACAATCCACTGACCACAACTGGATGTTCTAAAGGGGGGGTACTGACAGAAGAGAAGTGTGCTGACCGCTCAGCACACATCTCTCGCCCCGCTCAGCACAGCGCGATGTGCTGTGCGAGGCGGGGGACCGCTCAATTCACACAGTGGTGAAGTGAGCGACCCGCTAGATTGAGCCTGCATGCTGCCTCAATCTAGCACCAGCGATAGTGATGCGCAGGGCAGCGCATCGCTATCGCCGGAGGGCATACACACGGCAGATCCCTGCTTAAAATCTAAGCAATCTAGTCAGATTGGTTAGATTTTAAACTCAGATCTCTCCGTGTGTACCCCCCTTTAGTGTGGAGTCTTTTCTTTACCCAATATAAATTTTCAATCATTCACAGACAACTATTTGCTCATAAAATTGCCTGTTTTTAACTTTCATTCATACACTTGACAATGTTCAGTTTTATATACAGTGATGTACAAGTTGTAATAGCTGGTGCAATGTTATACATTTGAGCAATTCAGGATTTCTTAGCCCTTTCTCAGTACCCTTAGTTTTTTTTTTTAGAACATACTATACCTTAGTAAATGAATCATATTGACTGGATTACTAGTCATATCACATGGTGGTTGGCTATTAGTGAAAGACTAATAGGTGAGTGATATAACTTCCAGTTGTTTCCTTCACAGATATTCCTATGGCTTGGATCAGAAGCAAATGATGCTGAGAAGAGTGAAGCCTCAGTAACTGCCCTGGATTACCTGAAGACTCACCCCAGCGGGCGAGATCCAGAAACACCGATACTCATTATCAAACAGGGGTTTGAGCCACCAAATTTTACAGGATGGTTTCTGGCATGGGACCCACAGAAATGGAGTGTAAGATGTAATACTGCTACACAAGTTTGTATCCTCATTAGTACTAGAATGTATTCAGTATCTAGCAACAACACATACAGTGGCAGTAAAACAACAGACAATGTAAGACAGACACGTGGGGTGAGGGCAAGGCAACTCGCTGTGTCTTGTAGATCAAGCAGTGGTAAGACTCAGGGATGGAAGGCAGTTCAGTACTGAATGAGCCTGTACCCAACGTAAGGCCCAGCACACAGCATAAGAGTCGCTGGATGGGACTTAGAGCATAGGTGGCATTGATAGTGCTAAGGGGAGAACAAGAGGAACGAGGGCTTTGCCTGTGAGCGCAAACATAACAAGGCATTGATAATTGCACTATTTGTTTCATCTCTTGTATAGCAGTAAATACATGTCAATAATCTAGATCTTGTTTTTCTATATCACCAATACAACACCAGGACATAAATAATGTATTTATGTCAATGTATTTTCTTCTGGGAACATATTTTAGAAGCAAGTAATAATCTAGAAATAATAGCCTAAGAATAGGGGGCCTAATTCATGATTACATTGCGTAAACATTGGGTGATGTTCACGTAACAGAACGAATACTGGCAGAGTACGCATGTGCTGCGATCGCAATGCGCATGCACCAAGGTGCCGCCGCACTCCTGCTCGCAATGAGGATTTCATGGAAAAGGGATTGATAGGATGTGACCATTTGTGGGTGTAAATTGGGAGTGGCGGCAAAAACGCAGACGTGTCATTGCCGTTTTTGAGGTGTGTATATGCAGTCAGCTGTAACCATGAACGCAGAGAAGCATGGCGCCAGCGTTGCTACTGCGGTGTCCAGTCTGTGACGCCATCAGGCAACCCTAGCAGTTGGATGTTCTCCTTTATTGCATATGTTCCGCTAATGTGAACACAATTGCGAATGAGTTTGCGGTGGCTCTGGTGGGCGTCTTTTCATTCCTGTGTGGCAGCTTTGCTCGCTAACATTAACAGCTCCGTAGCCTAGAGAATCACAATTGCATTTGCTTACAAACATGAATTAGGTCCTGGTTTCCTTTAAAAATTCATATGCTATTTAAAAAGATATAAGGCAATTCTACATTATTTGGTAACCTATCATCTACTCCACCTGTAGACAATACAACAGTAGTTCTACAAATCTGCTTTTTCCTCTTATTTCCCTGTAGGGTGGTAAGTCCTATGAGGAACTGAAGAAAGAACTGGGTGATGCTGCAGGAATAAAGAGAATTACACAGGTAATATTTTTTCTCAGAGTACATGCTAATTTTCCAATGACAACTCACCATTCTGATATGAACACACGTTTTGATTGATTTGCAGTATTGTAGGCATATGTTCAATTCAATCCAGTTATCTCTGTGTGGAGTGTGTATGTTTCCCACATCTTTAGGTGGGTTTCTTCTTGGGGCTTTCCTCTCATACTCTAAACACATATACTGTATGTAGTTTACAGGCAGGGGCGTAGCCAGAACTTTGTGGGCCCCATAGCAACATTTTAAAGGGGCCCTGTCCCAATGCTTCTAGAGAGACCACTCTCCACAGCAGTTGTTAATTTTATGCCCAATAATAGTGCCCTTTAGTTTATTTTCTGAACCACAGTAGAGCCTTATTTAATGTTATGCACCATAGTCGTGCCCTAGTTTCTTATAGGAATCGTAGTAGTGCTTAATTTCACCCTATGTCACATTTCAGAGCTGCCAGTAGTAGTACACATTATGCCGCACAGTACCCCCAATTCACATTATGATATATAATGCTCCACGTTCATATTGTTCTTCATTACAGTGCCCCAGTTCATATTATATAACATTAAAATGCCCTCCAGTTCATTTTATACCACACTACAATGAGCAGGTCCAGGGGCTTACCTATATTGCAGACCCCAAGGAAAAAGTCTGAAAGGACCCCTACGTACCACCCAATGGCAAAAAATGTATAACACATGTAACTTTGACAGGAAAGGTGGGCCCCTCTCAGCTCCGGGCCCCATAGCAGCTGCACTGCCTGCACCTATGGTAGCTACACCCTTGTTTACAGGGCCTCTTGTGTGAGTTTGTGTGTTAGGACCTGGGGAAGGGTGTGATCTGAATGAGTAAATAATCTGTATAAAAACTGCACAGTATGTAGGCAGGCACAATATAACTACTGTAAAAGGTTGTTAATAATAATAATAATAATATTACACAGAATGTACCTGTGTAGTAGAGCTCACTTTGGCTAAACATGCTATCCTTTTCCGTACCTTTACATTCCCCAGCAACTAAAACCCAAATGTGTATTTGTTTGTATTGAATAATATATTGCATTAGCCCCAAGGGCAGAAAGGGGGAGGGGTTCAATCCAGGTAATAATAATCAGGGCAAGGGCAAGGTTTGCCGGCACCCTAGGCAAAACGTCAGCCTACTGCCCTTCACCACCACCAATAACAATACCCACTTCCCAACACCTTAGGGCTGCAGCTGTGACTCAGTGATGCCCTCCAGATCCCGGCATCCCGGGCAGCTGCTTAATGTTACAGTCGGCCATGGTAATAATTAGATACAATGGGTAAGCAGTGACCTAGGCACATCTACTCCATGCATGACAATAGGACCCTGGTAACAGGCACAGAAATACAGTGAAATGATAACTGATTGTTTCCTGCATAACAGAGATTGAGCATAATTCATATCATCTCTGACACTGCACCCTGCTGTCAGAATTTGTGACTATGATATCAGACTATATATTACGTGTTACTATTTGTTTTACAGTATTATTTTTCTGGAAAAATCGGTTCAGGAACTACAGGTCTGGGGGGTGGAGCTATTAAAGACGTTATAGATAGATCGTTTTTTACAAAAGAAGGCACTCAAAATGGACTTTGAAATTCAATTTATCTTATGGAAAATACATTTTCGCCCAGGACAGGTTCAAGAACCCAGTTCCAGATTAGGGGGCTAATTCAGGTTGGATCGCAAATCGCAATCCAACCGGAATTTTTACAATGGCCCCGCATGCGCAACGCTCGCCCTGCGCATATGCCTGCACTTTCTGCAGGGGGGTGGGGGGGGGGCGCAGAAAAAGATCGCACCTGCCCATCAATCAGGCAGAGGCGGTCGCAGGGCAGGGGAAGGACGGCAACGCTCCATCTCCAGAGAGTAGACGGAGCGTTGCTGGGGCGGGGTGGCGCGAACGGTGGGCAGTGCGGCGCAAATGGGGGCGGGTCGTGGGCATGATCACACGCAGCCGCCACAATGGGTAAGATGGCGCTGGTTCTCCTACGCCGGCAGGAGGCATCAAGATTTTTTACGATGAAGCAGAAATTGCGAGGCGCTGAAAAAGTATAAAGATATGTATCCCTGTAATTGCCAAGATATGACACAGCTTTAAAAAAATAGTTTTATTGTCAATTGTATTATCTGGGAAATATGTATGTAAAATTAATTTTATTCTTGTGTCCTTTTAATATATTAATTATAAATGTATTACTTTGCAAATAAATATTGCAACCTTAGAGCATTATTGGATCTAGCTACAAGGGAAATGCAGTGCGTTACACTGGTATATTGAGATAATAGTCATTGTGCCCCATACACCCCTTCCTGTAATTTGCTGCTTCTGGTAGCCTGATAATAGAACACTGCTGGTGCTATCATGGGATACGTTTGGCATCCCGGCGGTCAGGATGCCGGCGGTCCTATGACTGACGGCGGAATCCCAACACCCCTCAGGAGACCGGCGCCAGGACACTGACAGCCAACATCCCGAAGGTGAGTACCATGGTGGAGGTTAGGGGGGGTTAGGAGTAGGCACTGGGTGTGTGGGGATGGGTGGGGGGGTTAGGCACTAGGGGGAAAGGATAGCCATAGCCGACAACCTGGAGAGTTAGCCATAGCCGACACCCCCAGAGGCTTAGGGGTAGGGGAGGGAAGAGGGGTAAAATACTTATCCATGTCTGTTGTTGGCATTCTCACTGTCGGGATGCTGCGGTCAGTCATGTGACCGCCAGCATCCCGGCCACCGGCATTTTATACCCAACCCGCTATCACACAGGGACGATTTTCACAATACTGAGACACCCACTTGCAGCATCTTGCTGTGGTGCATTTCCTTCCTTAGACGCACTATCGGTGCACCATCGGATACACCAGTGAAACTTGCAGCAGCTTTTTGACAGGTACACTTCGTCTGAACAAGGGCTTCTGTGTGAGCGGCATCTGTGCCTCTGTTTAGCCATTCCCTGTTACCTCCTAGGAACACCCACTGAATTCCTGAGAACCTGCCTCCAAACCTGTTCTGCGTCTCCATGCGCTGACAATGTGGTCACAAGCGCTATGAGACTCAGATGGATGCGCAGTAGAAAAAGCATCAGCCGTTTGCGTGAATAACTCCGAATTAGGCCCGCAATACAAAAATGTCCATAATGACAATTATCTTGCATTTGTGGTATAATGGTAGACTGCAACATAAAATAATTTTAAAAAGTATACCAGGCGCTCGAAACCACAGAGGCGATCTTGATAAAATTACAGTTTTATTACATATGACAACACAATAAAAAAAAGGAGATTTTTGTCTTATCTGTTAAATCCTTTTTTCTGAAGCCATGGTTGACACTGGGGACAGTGGGTATAGCCAGGCGTTAAGTCAGGGCACCAAGGAGTTAAACTTGTGGAGTGCAGCCTGGGAAGCCCCTCCTCCCCTGCACCCAGCCTGCCTTGGGCCAGTCTGTTTATTTACTATATAAGCAAGGAACAGGAAAGGAAGGAAGAATAAGAGAACCCGCACCCATACATCCCCAATATATATAGGGGAACAGGTCCGGAAACAATGTCGCGAGGAGCGGAAAGGGTGGGCGCCCAGTGTCAACCATGGTTTCAGAAAAAAGGATTTGACAGGTAAGACAAAAATCTCCTTTTTTCTGTCAGCCAATGGTCTGACACTGGGGACAGTGGGACGTCCCAAAGGCTGCATCAGCCGAGGCGAAGGTGTTGAACCTATAGAACCGAAGAAAGGTATGAGCCGAAGACCAAGTCGCTGCTCTGCCGAAGACCCACGGCGGGCCACCCAGGAAGTGCCAACTAATCTCGTGAAATGGGCCGTAACCGATGCCTGAACTGGCTTCCCAGCCAATAGGTAACCCTGTCGTATAGAGAGAGAAAGAGGACTCTTTTTGTGGGCGCACTCTTAGCAATTTGGTAAATACCATATGATATATCCTGAAAATGAAACGTAACTTTTAATAGTATGTCAAAAGTAATATAAATCGACTCATAGTACCCAGCTAGAAAAGTTACCCTAAGTTATGTAAGTAAAAGAAAGAGTAAATCAGTACAATAGCCCCATTTAGAATTTAAACATTAGGGGAAAATTGTCCACCCCCACCAGTGCTGTGAAAAATTGATGACAGATAGGTATTTAGAATTAAAAATAGTCACTTACCATATAACATGGGTTAGGGGTATACCGCCATAGATTTGGGCTGTATCCTTCCTCCCTGACCAGTACAGATAGACTGTATTAATAAGGCCACAATTGGCCTTGCATTGTCGAGATCCCCACCTGGGTTAACGTGGTACCGTGTAGCTGATCGTGACTATCTGAGGATACATTTTTGTGGTACTACTAGGCTGATAATGCCTGTATTGGGACAAAATTAATGCCCATCAAAAGGAAATATTGTCAGTTGGCTGTTAGAAGGAAGAAAGAGGTGCTTCTGCTGTTAGTGTTAAAAGTTTATTTGCGTCCTAACGGTTCTTATGGACCCCTACAACACTCGGTATTCCTTGTAGGTCGCCCTTCCAAGTACTAACCAAGCCCAAACCGCTTGGCTTCCAAGATCAGACGAGATCGGGCATATGTGGTGTGGTATGGTAGTAGAGCCTCAGAACTCAATACATGACACTAATGAGAGAGCACCAGGAACAAGAATAAATCTGAGAATGAACACATACTGTAACATAAGTATTCTAGAATAAAGAGCTGAAAGACCAAAATATAGAGTGGTGAATCTGCTGTCTGTGTTAGGCAGGGACTAAGACCTGGATCACAGATGAGAGTTCACCGAATAAGTTAAAGTAAGATCAGAGTGAAAAATCAGATATCCTGATAAGAGCACTATCCGATAAAGAATGAGATTGCCTTAGTAACAGGATGATCTGTTGCACTGATCATTACCATTAAAGAGCATATGTGAACCATCAAAATGCTAAATATGCAGTAATTTAAATTCTGAGGCAAAAACACATTTATTGCACTGTGCAGATGGTATCACAAGGATGGCAACGAAGTAGTTATTTCTGCCCCAAACAGTAGAGTGGCCTCCTTATGCTACTTTCAACTATAGATGTAGGTCAATACTTGTTATGAGACAGTGGTATACCATAATTAACCTGGGTTACATATGGGAGACCTGTCATTATTACTGGTCAGCGTATTGATAATGTCGATTATCTTACAGGAAAGAAAGCTATACCTTATACACACTTCGAATACACTTTACCATGGAGCCGCTGCGGCCGCTAAACTTAGTACACACGCTACGTACTTTATACACTGTTTGCGTACGGAGCCCCGTATCACTGTACGGACTTAGCGTACAAACGCCGCGCTGGGGGTACAAAGTACACACAGTGCGCACACACCCAGAGATACACTTTAAACCTTCACAGTAATGCAATGCAATGCAATGATAAAACACTTTAAACCTTAGCAGGGTAATGAAGACACGACACCAATTGTGATTTAACCGCTGGGTTCAGACACCACAGTGGATTATTGCTGAAAGGGTGTTACAATACAAATAATACAATACAATATAACAGAGTAAATGGCTACATTCAATGGTACATACTTGAGTAGATTCGCTTGAGCTTCCCGGCCCGGTCCTCGATCATCAAATAGATAACTTTGTGAGTCTTGTGGTTTACCAGGCCAGAAGCAGGCTCTCTTTATACACTTCTTCCAAAAGCAATACAATAGATACTGTAATCCCTTTGTCCATTGGACACAGGAATGCACTTTTACAGTACAGGAGAGGTCATAGGTCGGTTTGAATAGGTAGGCGATGTCTTTCCCAACTGCTCTTGTGGGTGGTCTCCTCTGGATTCCCACCGCATACATAATGTACAGTAAATACAGTTTATATCTATATTCTGCTTCTGCACATAACTATCCGCAGGAAAATGCGATCTTCCTCAAACCAACACCGGAATGTTACCCTTAAAATACCCTACAGCTGGATACCAAACACCACATTATGACTTTGTTCTGTCCCCTCCTATTCTGTAAAGGCGAATCCCTTTGTTCTGAAACCATTTAAACTGTTGTTTATTTCATATGTGGTGCAGGGGGACTATGTGTACATTGTGCACTATTTGGATTAAATATGTAATGTGTTTTGATAGCTCTCCATGCGTTCACAAACTCTACCGTAAATACCCATACCACGCGCTGATGCGCACGACCGCGGGAGCGACCATACGCAAATTGCGAATGTGCACGCACAGCAGAACAAGTACACGCGCGGAGGCCATCTGTGTGTTGTTTGTACGTGATGTGCGTACTGCAATATTTTTCGACTTTGACGGTATGAAACTGTTTTTGCGGTGTCACTGCCGCTGATGGTGTGCTCCCTCTAACATATGACTGTAAGCCGCTCAAAAATTCAGCTGTGATCAGCTGCATTTGATTCATAAGAAGAGTATAAACAAAAGAAATGTCAAAACGATACCAATAATGACTTTGAAGAATGCTGACGGTCCCTGTGGGTGTCTGCTCCAAGGTGGGGGTCCCATGGCAAAACGCATTTTGCCCGGTGAACGGGCTTGTTCACTTCCTGGGTAATGCCACATCGTCTGTGTAGCACTGTGGGGCTTAAATACCCCATTCCTATTGGGTATCCAATGGTCAAGTAGTGGGGTGGGGTTACTTAATTCCAGGCAGCCCTATCGCGGAGAGTCAGGCCGGGTCCGCCCCAGGTCCTGACGTCAGATTGGTACTTCCTGTTCGAACAGAGGGAGGGATTCTACCTCTGTGTTAGCGTATGTTGCTGAGCAACCAGCGCTGCATCTGCATAGGTCCGTCCTATTGGATTCCTGATTGAGGGGGCGGATGTCCAGATCCTAACCTTGTTGCCATGGAGACCTGACGTTTGCAGTGCGCCAGGGGAAGGAATTCTTCCTCTGTGTTAAGAGGTTGCTAAGCAACCGAAACTGTGTCTAGTGTGTGCGTCCTGCTAATTTGATTCTAGCAGGGGTAGGCGTCCCGGTCTTAAAATGGTTACCATGGTATGCTAACGTTTGCTATCGGGCAAGGAAAGTAGACATTGTTTTGTATTTGATTGATGGCTTCCACAAACAGTTTTGTACCATTTATTTTACTTAGGCAATAGTGCTATGACCCCCTCTGTTATGAGGGTGGGCACCAGGTCCTAATGAAAACAGAGTAGTAATAATAAAATGTGAGTACGCGTGAAATTATTCACGTTCTATTAGCATATGACATTGTGTTCACTGCTCACCAAATCAGAACAAGGTAGCGTTGCCATGTATTTATAGGAAGAAATAAAAGATAAAGAGCCTAAGCGCTTCCATAATTACTGAATGGGCTATTAGGTCACACACTGTAACATCACTGGAGATATTTATTGATGTCCAGCCTGTAACTGTGGATTATAGGTCACCCGAGAAAACTGCCTAGGACAGGAGGGCAGAATATATTCCTTTTGACATAATATTAAAATTTACGTTTTATTTTCAGGATATATCATAAGGTATTTACCAAATTGCTAAGAGTATGCCCACAAAAAGAGAGTATTCTTTCTCTCTCTATATGGTTTTCATACTTCTTTCTGACTCTGGGCGCACCACCAAATGGACATAGTAGTACCAATACGAGCTGTATCTAGATTGTCCCATCTTGCTTAAGTAGAAATTATTATTGCTATATTACTAGTGCCTAGTCGCAC